>NC_048449.1:13887043-14062640 GCF_004353265.1 Vitis riparia
TTTATGTAGGAATAAAATTTACTCATTCGTTGATTTTTATGCATCAACAAATAACGAATCTTTAATTGACATGTATTAAATGACTAAATAAAAATCCACATTATAATAGTTGTGGCAAATAAAAAGATGTCGAGAGCATAACCCTTGTGATACATAAAATCCTTCTAAGTGTACTATACATCTTTGAATAAAATAAAGGCATGGGGGCTACACAAAGAATAAACTGTATTCTAATGAAATAAAACTAAATTAATTAATTTTTATGATTAAGAAATAATATCCACATATTTAATTAATCCACATTTTTTTGCAATTAAGGTAATAATCGTAGTAACAATAATTATCTATAAAAAAAAAGGGATAATTCAAAGGGAATTTCTCAAATTTTATGTCTCTTTGACTTTCAAAGAAGAATGTCTCAAATTTTATATCTCTTTAGCTTTCAAAGAATACTTGCATAGTTTGATATGTAAGAAAAATTGTAGATATCTAACTTTAAATTTTGAAGGTATTTTGGTAAAAAAATGTAAGGTTGCACTTAATTTATGATTAATTATTTTGGTTTTTCTTCCTAGATTGGACTAATTAATTAATTAGAATCCAATAAGACTAATTAATTAATTAGGATCCAATGAGTTATATTAAGTGACCTAAGCCAAAGTTGGGTCAAAGTTACTTAAACCCATAAGAGAGGGTATATAAAACCCCTTAGGATTTTCGAATTAGTGAACTTATTCATTCCATTCTTTCAAAGAGAGCCCTAACCTCCATCCCTCTCCCTCTTAAGTGTGTAGCTACTTTAAACATGTGTCAAGGATCAAAGACAAAGCCATTGGGTAGAAGGTCGGTAGGTTTTTGAGATCCTTACATCAATTAGAATAGGATTTGGAAACATCTAGATTCAAAGATATGGTTTTTAACACCTAAATCTAATTTTTATTGCTTTTGTTACGTTTAGATATAGTAGCTAGCTCAAAGAACATGCACCCTATGATCCCGGTGTTTCTAACAAAAAGTAGTTTAGCTAGCGGTGACTCACTTCCAAGTTGCAACAAGCTGAAACCATGTGTCATATAAAAAAGCTAACTAATCTAAGTTTCCTAACGAAATTCCTCAAGTTAAACATTTACATGCGACAGTGAAAAGTGCAAGTGACTACTACAACCACCATCTAATGGGAGAATACCAAATAAATTTATGAGCCGCTTAAATTAAGCAAATTGTTGACTCAATTGCCCTTTCCTAGTGAAACTTTGCTACTTGTATGCCACATCGGAGTGCTTCTCATAACTATACATTAATTCAGACTCGTCCCCTCTAATCACTTCACCAATAACATTAAAATTTAGCTAAATTTTTTATGAAACATCTCTCTTTTTCAGACTTAATAATTCAGCATACTATTTCTTATACCTTTAATCTCTTCCTATAATTATGCTAAAATTAGGGAAATTATAATAAAAAACAAGGCCACTACGGTTATTTATGGAGGAATAAATTTACTCATTCAGTGATTTTTAAGCCTCAACAAATAACCAATCTTTAATTGACACATGTTAAATGACTAAATAAAAATCCACATCTATAACAAAAGTTATAATAGTTATGGAAAATAAAAAGATGTTGAGAGCATAACCCTTGTGATATGTAAAATCCTTGTAAGTGTAATATACATCTTCGAATAAAATGAAGGCATGTGGGCTACACAAAAGAGAAACTGTATTATAATGAAATAAAAATAAATTAATTAATTTTTATTATTAAGAAATAAAATTTATCCCTTTCTTTTATATACAATTAAGATAATAATCTTTGTAACAATAATTATTGATAAAAAATTAAGGGATAATGCAAAGGGAATTTCTCAAATTTTATGCCTCTTTGACTTTCAAAGAAGAATGTCTCAAATTTTATACCTCTTTGGCTTCCAAAGAATACTTTCACAGTTTGATATGTGAGAAAAATTGTAGATATCTAAATTTAAATTTTGAAAGATTTGAAAAACAAATTTAAAAGTTTTAAAAAGGAATTTCTTAAATTTTATGCCTCTTTCACTTTCAAAGAAGAATTTCTCAAATTTTATGCATATTTGGCTTTCAAAGAATACTTTTAGACTTTATTACATGAGAAAATTAGAGTGTATTTGAAAGTATTTATATTTAAAGTGTTTTTTCTAAAAGTGTTTTTAGAAGAATCACCTATAAAACACTATAAGTGACTAGTCAACACTACAAGTAATTTTTCAACACAACAAAATTGTTTCATAACTTTTTTCAAACATCTTATTATTATTGTTGTTGTTGTTGTTGTTGTTGTTATTGTCAAAAACACTTTTTAGGTTAGAAGTGTTTCTCAAAAACACAATTAAACAGACTATTAGTTATAGATATCTAACTTTAAATTTTCAAAGATTTGAAAAACAAAAAGTTCAAAGAATAAAATTTAAAATTTTGGAAAAACCAAGTTCGAAGTGTCATCAATTTGAGATCAAGTTCTTGTCAAGCAAAGGACTAAGTCCTAGATCAAGGCTTGGGTCCAAAGGTAACATAAGCTCAAACTTATGGGCCTAAGTCCAAGCCTAAGTGGGTGTTTAATAAAACTTAATATTTGTTACTTAATGATTTAAGTTGACTTTTAAGTTAAATTATTTTTAAGTTCTGAACTTAAAACTTATTATTTAATTTTTATTTTTAAGTATTAAGGTTGTTTGATAAAATTAACTTAAAATTTATTTTAAGTTATTGAATTAACATATTTTCCCCATTAGTTTTAATTAATATTTTTATTAAAAATTTAACTAATATTTATTTTTATTAATTTTAAGTAATAAATGTGTTTATTAAATATTCATACTTAAAGTATTTTAGATTTATATGATAACTTTAAAATATTTACTAGAAAAAATGAGTCATGAATTTAGAGTTATAGTTGTTAAATATATTTTCACTAGATATAAACAAAAAAATTTGGGATTAAGAATAAGTTAACTATTTTAACTTAATACTTAAAATCATTTGTAGCTTTAAATTGCGATATTAAATTGTATTTAACAAACATGTTTAATCTATTTAATAACTTAAATTAAGTTATTAAATCACTTTAAAGTATTAAGTTAATTTACCAAACACTCATCACTAAAATAAGACTCCAATCAAATATATATATATATATATATATATATATATATATAAATTGTCACTTATATTTGATTACTATATATACAATAAAAATTCAATTTATTTATAATCTTGAGAAATTTATGCATAGATTAAATTAAATTTCTTTTTTTTTTTTTCTTTTTTTGTTTCTCGTGAATAATTAAAAGAAAAAAAAAAGTAAAATAGCACTTTTTTAAAAATAAATAAATAAACACTCCAATATTTTTCCTATCACTTCAATAGATCCTCAATATAACTTAATCATATTGTCTATTGTCTACTCTATTCGACCCTTTTGGGATCCTATGTGACGTCGGACAATTACATGTGTTAGGTTTTCAATGGGCAATCAACTATTTTATAATGGCAATAGACATTTGTCTTAATTGACGACAAAGCCTTGCACTTGGGATTTTTTTCCAAGGGATCCTTCTTAGAATCCAATGATTTTTAAACCATTAACTTTTAAAATAAGGATAACCCAGTCCATGACAATTGGATATGGACTACTTGGATGTCTATTTTTTCCTAATTTCCACATGCAAACTGACAAATAGAATGTGAACAAAATAAGGACAGCATGGTAATAATGATTGAAGAATAACAAATTTAGTATTCGATGAATATATTTTCTTTTTAAATATATATATATATATATATATATATATATATATATAATAATAATAATTTCTATGTAAAATATAATAATTTTTTTATAAAAAAGTTTAAATTGAAAATGTAATGATTTTTAAAAATTAATTTAATCTACTTAATAAATTAAATTAAATTATTATGTCACCTTAAGGCATTAAGTTAAATTACCAAACACCCTATAAGACCAAAATAAGACTCTAAATAAATATATATGTATATATATAGCGAGAGAGATTATCATTTATACTTGATTATTATATATACAATAAAAAATCAATTTATTTATAATTTTGAGAAATTTATGCATAGATTAAAGTGATATTTGGTAAAATTTGATACTTATTACTTAATCATTTGAGTTGACTTTAACTTAAATTATACTTAAATTATTAACTTAAAACTTATTACTTAATTTTTACTTTAAGTATGAAGGTTGTTTGATAAAATTAATTTAAAACTTATTCTAAATTATAAAATTGACATATTTGTACTCATAAATTATAACTAAGGCAAAAAAGATTGAATAGTAGCAAATGTTGTAGAGTAGCAAAATAGATGATCAAGGTAATTAGGATAAATAAGAGTAAAAATGTAAAATAAATATATGAACTTAATTATTTTTATTTATTACTTAAAGTTGTTTTTTACTTTATATCACACCATTAAATTATTTTACTAATAAATAAGAGCAAAAAAGCAAAATAAAGATATGAACTTAAGAATAAATTAATTATTTTTATTTATTATCTAAAGTTGTTTTTTACTTTATGTTACACTATTAAATTATTTTTCTAAATATAATTAATGTACTTAATGAATTAAATTAAGTTATTAAGTTATTTTAAGTTATTAAATTGATTTATGACACACACTAAATAAAAAAAAACTTAAATTTATTTATTTATTTTTTTGTTGTCTCTCATGAATAATTAAAAGAAAAAAAAGTAAAATATCACATTTTCCAAAATAAAGAAATAAACAAACACTCCAATATTTTTCTTTTCACTTTAATAGGCCCTCAATATATCTTAATCATATTGTCTATTGTCTACTCTCTTCAACCCTTTTGGGATACTATGTGATGTCGGACAATTACATGTGTTGGGTTTTCACCGGGCAATCAACTATTTTATAATGGCAATAGACCTCTGACTTGATTGAGGACAAAGCCTTGCACTTGGGATCTTCTCCAAGGGATCCTTCTAAGAATCCAATGATTTCTAAACCATTAACTTTTATTATAAGGATAACCCAGTCCATGACAATGGGATATGGACTACTTGGATGTCTATTTTTTCCTAATTTCCACATGCAAACTGACAAATAGAATGTGAACAAAATAAGGACAGCATGGTAATAATGATTGAAGAATAACATATAAAGCATTCCATGGAATATATTTTCTTTTTTAAAATAAGCAAAAATAAAATATAGTAATTTCTATGGAAAATATAATATATATATATATATACAAAAAAGTCATTTTTTTTTTATTTTTTAAAAATAAAAAATAGAAAATATATTTAAAGAAAGCTTTGATTTATAAATTATTATAAAAGCCTCATGTTTTAAATAATAAGATATTAGTGGGAATGAATCATTGGTCATTCCAAAGTATATATGGATTGTTATTGATGGTTATTCTTCTTGGAAGATATCATCCATACTGCCAAATTTTGCAATGGCATAAATGACAAATACAAGAATGATGAATAAAAACATGTTATATATATATATATATATATATATATATATATATATATATATATATATATATATATATTATCACAATTTTGTTTTGTCATTGCCATCATTTTTATGGCGGTGGTAAAAACTAAGGAATTTGTCCCGACTTTAAAAAACATGATTACATGATTTTAATGTGAGGGACTAGACTGATTAACTTAAAGTGCTTTTGAAATTGATTCTATAAAATATTACTAACATTTTAAACATTTGAATGATAAAAATTTGTAAATATTAAAAATGTTAGAAACATTTCTTAAAATCACTATTAAACGGACTCTTAATATGATTTTAGTAGTGATTATAATATTTTTAATATTTGAAAGATAAAAAATTTTAAGTGTTAAAAAAAGTAAAAATACTTTTTGAAATCACTATTAAATACATGCTTAGAGTCTATTTGACAATAATTAAGGGAAGCTTTTTTATTTTAAAAAGTGTTTTTGAAAAAAAATTAATCATATATTTGATAGTAATTTTGAGAATTGTTTTTAGTTTTCCTAATACTTAGAAATTTTTATTTTTTAAGTATTAGAAATATTAGAAATACCTCATGAAATCAATATTAAACGCACTCTAAGAGTGTTTGTAAGTGATTTTAGAAACTGTTTTTAGTATTTTTAAAACTTGAATAATAAAATTTTTTAAGTACTAGAAAAATTAAAAGTACTTTATAAAATTACTACCAAACGGGTTATAAGTGTTTAACAAAATTTATGAAATACTTTTAAAAATTAAAAAAATATTTTATGATATTAAAAAATCACTTATAATATTTTTTGAGAAAATACTTATATTAAAAATACTTGCAATGGTTTAAAGGTCCGCTTCAAAAGAGCACTTGCGGCATCATGTAATAAGCAATGACGTAAGCAAAGATGGTGATACAATGAAAATTTTTATACACAATGTACAGGCTTGGAAATGAGAACACGTGTCCTATCGTGAGGCAATAAGAAAGTGTTGTATATTTGCCGGCCATTGCTCGCCAACGAGTAAGATAAGAAGTGATGGGCCTATTACTATAAATTGATTCTCTCAACTATGAAGTAATTTAGAGGTCGCTCCTTGAAGTCTCTTCCAAAGTGGAAATGAAGCTTAGCTCAGTTGCAATCTCCTTTGTTTTTATTACTATCTTGATATATGCATGGAGGTTATTGAATTGGGTGTGGTTTAGACCAAAGAAGCTAGAGAGATGCCTTAGGCAGCAAGGTCTGACTGGGAATTCCTACAGGTTGTTGCATGGGGACTTTAGAGAGATGTCGAGAATGATTAACGAAGCAAATTCCAGACCCATCAGCTTCTCTGATGATATTGTGCAGCGAGTTCTACCATTTCACAATCATTCCATCCAGAAATATGGTATGAAAATGAGCTACTCTTTATCATTGCACTAAAATATATTTATTTGTGGAATTTTCCCCAA
Organism: Vitis riparia; assembly: GCF_004353265.1. NCBI lineage: Eukaryota > Viridiplantae > Streptophyta > Magnoliopsida > Vitales > Vitaceae > Vitis > Vitis riparia. Next base: position 13,894,028 of record NC_048449.1, read on the forward strand.
AAGATTGTTGGTTTTCTGGTCTTTTTTTTATTAGTTATTTTTCCTGTCTTTTTTTTTCTTCCCTAAGAAGTTATAGTCCAGTAGAATTTCAATGGTACTTTCAAATTTCCCTTTTCTATATTGGAGTGCAATTTTTAAGATTTGTTTGATTAAGAAGAATAAAATAATCCAAATTTGTAAAATTATCCTAATGATAAAAAAAGGACTCATTTTTTGATAAAAAAAAATTACTTACTGCTTTTCTTTTCAACCTAAAAAATGACTTCTTTTTTTTTTTTTTATAAAAATATTCTTACTGTTTTTCTTATAAAAATAACTTTTTTAAAAAAAAATTAAATAAAAATATCAAAATATTAAGAGATGCTTATATAAAAAATGAACTAATTTTTAAGTTGAAATTCGAGCGGTGTTAGATTTACAAATTTAACACCATTTCATCCTTTTCAATTGTGTAATCCAATTGTTTTATAAGCTATATGTAGGTATATATGTTGGTCTGAGATAAAATCATATATTTTATTCTATTTTAATTCATTAGAGTACAGGTGTGTATATAAACAAAAAGAAAAGGCTATACATGGACTACATGGATTACGACTACAATTGCTAACCTATAATTGACCTTATAAATGAGGGATTGTAGTGACTGATTGCAGTGACTGATTTTTCTCCTTTAATGGTTCAGAGAACAGCTCACGCCAACACTCCCCCTCAAGTTGGTATGTAAATATCAATAAGTCCCAACTTGTCTAGTGAGTGATGGAATGTTTTACTACTCACAGCTTTTGTAAGAATATCGGCCAGTTGGTCTTTAGATTTCATAAAAGGGAATCGGATAATCTTTGCATCAAGATTTTGATTTTCTATACCCTAGAAAAATGTGTTTTCATACGGTAAAAAAAAAATTACAAAATAGGAACTCAAATTTATAAAATACAAATTTCAAATAACTATTTAAAAATAATTACCATTTTATGAAATTTTTTTATCAAATGTGCTACCTTTCATCATCCTTAGTACTATGTTTGATAGGTATAGAGGATTTCTATTTTATAATCATTTTTGCATGAGTGTGTAAAAACTCATTTTTTCGAATATACTTATTGTTTTTCTTATAAAAATAACATTTTTTTTTTTTAAATGTACAAATAAATTATCAAAATATTAAGAGATGTTTATATTAAAAATGAACTAATTTTTAAGTTGAAATATGAGAGGTGTTAGATTTACAAATTTAGGATTATTTTATCCCTTTTAATTGTGTAATTCAATTTTTTTATAAGCTATATGTAGGTATATATTCAACTTTGATAAAGAACCTTATTTACTTTGTAAGTTGTTTAATCATTGGGAAATGTGAATAGTCTTTAAATTTTTATGCTAATTGTTTCTCATCTTTTCAAATTTTGCATGAACTTCTGACTCTTGATAATTAATCACATCAGTATAATTTTCTTTAGATATTTGAGCTTCTTCAATCAGAGAGCCTTGCATTTGCCTCCTTGAGTATTCAGGTCCTTTAGATCCTTTCTGACATTTATCCAACAATGGGCATTAAAAATGCAGGTAAAAATAGTTTTACATGGTTCGGCCCAAAACCAGTGGTAAACATTATGGAGCCTGAGCTGATAAGGGATGTTCTCTTAAAGCACAATGCCTTCCAAAAAGTACCGCCACACCCTCTCGGCAAGCTGCTGGCTACTGGTGTTGTTGCATTGGAAGGTGAACAATGGACTAAACGTAGAAAGATCATAAACCCAGCTTTCCATCTAGAGAAGTTGAAGGTAGTTTTAAACTTTTGAGGCACTATTTTTTTGGTTATGCAGCCAGACCCCAACTTGTTGCCTGGTTTCTCTGCATAGCCCTCTTCTTATAGGAAAGAAAATAAACTTCTGAATGTTCCATAATTTAGTAGACATATTCACAATTTTACTGCCTCTTGTAATCTTTTTTCTTATGCATGATGAATTTTTTCTAAATTTATTATTTGTGTTTGAATTTGTATAGCACATGGTATCGGCATTCCAATTGAGTTGTAGTGATATGGTCAATAAATGGGAGAAGAAGCTCTCCCTGGACGGCTCATGTGAATTGGACGCTTGGCCCTATCTTGAAAATTTGGCGGGAGATGTGATTTCTAGAACTGCATTTGGTAGTAGCTATGAGGAAGGAAGAAGGATATTCCAACTTCAGAGGGAGCAAGCACATCTTGCAATCCAGGTTACTCGGTCACTCTATGTTCCAGGATGGAGGTAGGCATAAAATATTTCAAGGGAATAATCTGAACCTCAGTACTAATACCCAAATGCTATAACTTTCACAGTATCATCATCAACAACAAAAATAATAAAAATAAAAATAAAAAAGAAGAAGAAGGAGGGTTTGATCCAGCATGGGACAAAAGCAAGAATAAAATTAATAACTGTTATAGCATTTAAGAACTGTATGATGTTTCATTTATTTTGTTAATATGGTTCTCAACTAATTTTTGTTTTCCTTTAAGTAGTATGTCTTCCAATTTTAAGAGCTTTCTTTTTGTACAAATTAAAGAATGTAGCTGTGTCTTCAAAACAAAAATCAAGTTCAAGTATCCCCTTTTCTTTTATTGGCAGAACATCTTAGCAAGATGCATGGTGAAATACTACTATAAAATATATGTAGACTCAATGAAGTCATGGATGAAAATGCATTAGTTGTTTCCTGTATTTCATTGATCTTCATTTACTTGGATTACTTCCAAGCAGGTTTTTCCCAACAAAGACAAACAGGAGAATGAGGCAAATTAGCAATGAAGTCAATGCATTGTTGAAGGGTATCATTGAGAAAAGAGAGAAGGCAATGAAAGTTGGCGAAACTGCTAATGATGATTTATTAGGTCTACTAATGGAATCCAACTACAGAGATATGCAAGAAAATGATGAGAGGAAGAATGTTGGAATGAGCATTAAAGATGTCATTGAGGAGTGTAAGCTATTCTACCTTGCTGGCCAAGAGACAACCTCTGTTTTACTTCTGTGGACAATGGTTCTATTAAGCAAGCATTCAAACTGGCAAGCTCGAGCAAGGGAAGAGGTTTTACGGGTTTTTGGTAATAAAAAACCAGATGGCGATGGCTTAAATCACCTCAAAATTGTGAGTATCAATCCAATATATATTCAATTTAGTAACTCTTCTTGAAAATAATATATTACTCTTTTTTTCTTTTTTCTTTTTTTTTTTCAATCTTGAGGCAAAATATGTTTTGTTTCTGTATCCTTTTTGCTTTAATTGAAAACTATATGCAGATACTTGGTATCCCCAATGGAATTTTTCTTTCCTTATCTACGTGCACAATGCATCAGCACTGGCCAATTGACTTTACTGAAGAAGGGGCGGACTATTCTTTTCATTGCGTGAATTTTTTATTTGCTTGTTAGGTTGTTTTGAGTGTGGTGAAAACTTTATGCAAATACTTAGTATCAATCATTTAGAATACTTTATGATAATCTTGATATTTCCTTTTGCCAAGCGTGTTTTCTTGAAATTGGAACTCTAGGCTATAATAAATTTTCCGGGGGTTCTTAGTTTGTATTCACCAGTTACTGTATGGTCCTATATGTACATGCAAAAATATATGTACATGAAATTCGAAAAGTTCTTTCATGGTTTGATGTATGCTTCTTAGTAATCATTTAGTGTATTTCAGTAATGAATTCTCATGATAAAAATATTTTCTATATTGCAGGTTACTATGATTTTTCATGAGGTCCTTAGGTTATATCCACCAGTGTCCATGCTTCTTCGAACTGTTTTTGCCGACAGCCAAGTGGGAGGATTGTATTTACCAGATGGAGTGCTGATCGCTTTGCCAACCCTCCTAATTCACCACGATCATGAAATTTGGGGAGAGGATGCAAAGGAATTCAACCCGGGGAGATTTTCAGAAGGAGTTTCAAAGGCAGCAAAGAGCCAAGTTTCTTTTTTTCCATTTGGTTATGGTCCTCGGATATGCGTCGGACAAAATTTTGCAATGATGGAAGCAAAAATGGCTTTGGCAATGATCTTACAACGTTTCTCATTTGAACTTTCTCCATCCTATGCTCATGCACCTATTAGTCTTCTAACTACGCAACCCCAGTATGGTGCACACCTGATTTTACATGGACTTTAGCATCAGAGTTCTTGTTATCAGTGAGAGTTAGCAAGACCTTTAAACCTAGATAGTGTTGAATTTAAAATGCCCACACTTCCTTTCACTTGAAATGAGTGCACTTTAAAGCCATTATATTAATAAAATTCTCTTCTGTATGTTTGTAAGAGATCATATATAAAAATGATCACTTTACAGGAGATGTATTTTTCTCTATTCTTGTCCCCCAAAAATGAAAAGAAAAAAAGAACTGCTGACAATCTATATTTGGAGAATGGACATACATTGAAATTAGTTCTGATGGGTGACCATGCATGTTGTGATATCTACAAGGAAACTACCATTCCAATAATAGGAGAAATATTCTCATTTGTTCTTATCGTTGTAGAGTGGTGTCTCATTCACTATAATTGGGTAGTAGACTCTTACGGAATTTTATGGCTAGGTATCTGTAAAGAAGTTCGTACTAAATTGGGTAGCAAGATAATACAATTTTGGAGTTACTACCTCTAAGAAGTTGTCTGCGTACACTTGATTCCAATCCATGTAATGACAAATTATAAACCTCTACAATTTTCCCATTCTCCAAGAGTTTTAGACAACTTCACAATGTTCCACAACCTTAACGAACCTTTTGGATGAGCTTTCATATTCTTGGAGCAGCTTGATGTGCTTGCAGTAGCTTTACATGATTGCTATAATCCCATATTGGAAGCTTAAGAAAGAGGAACCTCTCCTAGTACCTATAAAAAGAGGACCTTGTAATTTATTGTTGATAAGAGATCGTATAGAGAAGTTTCTTATTGTTATTTCACTTGATTTCTTCAAGTGTAGTATTCTTATTTGCTTCTAGTTTCACTTCTGCAGCTCACTGGGATGCTCAGAGTTTTTAGGTGCTCAAACACTACATGGATTTTTAGGAGAGATCTTGGTCTACCAAAAGTGGTGGACGTGTTAGAAAGCACTAGCAAAACAAAAATAAAAATAAAAAAAGAAAGAAAGAAAGATAGAAAAGCGAAGAAATCATTGATAATAAAATATTCACAATTGATCTTGACATGTGGATAAATGATTTCATAATCAAGAAGTATTCACAATTGCAAAACCGTCCACAAGCTTACATGCATGCCCTTTTAGCTTTGTGCTATATATTTAGAATTTTGAGAGAAGCAAAGAAAGAGATATGAAGAATATTTTTTAACAATTGAATTTAAAATCATGATGCTCTTTCATCTATTTATAGGCATAACAATAAATTATAACATTTTATATATTTTAACTTTACAAAGTCTACCAATGACTTTACACCTATTCTAATATTACAATTTATTTGTGAATTTATAATGTAACTTCACAATTAATTTGTAACTTTAGAACTTTTGTTTCTAACTTCATAATCGATTATAAATTTACAACTTTTGTAACTTCACAAGTTATTGGTGTCTATCTACTACCTTTTGTAACTTTATAATTCATTGTACATTACAATATTTTAATTTATAAAGTAAATGTCTATGATTAATTAACTTATTTGTATGTTATGAACCCTTTATATTTCAAAGTTAATTGTCTCTTATCAATAAGTTAAGGTGAGGACATATGGTATGGGACCTTTGTGCGATCTTTAATTACATCCTTAGTAAGTTTGTTATGTTTGTTCCAAATAAATTTATTAATTATAATTATATTTAAAACATATTATAATTTCACCCCAAGAATAGGAGATATATAAGTCAACTTCCCACTTATATATATACATATTAATCCTTCCATTAATTAATATTCATAACAAGTTTATTAGGTTGAACCAAGATGACTGTCATTACCCAAATTACAAGTGCATCACCTCTTATAATTGGATCTTTAAGAAAAACAATTTAAAAATTCCTAACAAACAATATACTATATTATAGATATGTACACTTGATAGAATACTTATTCTAAATTGACCAACTGAGATTTTAATATATTTTGTAAGTGACACAATATTGAATATTCTCTCATAATATAGTCTGTTATTAGACGTCAACAACTAACAATATCAAAGCTATATTTACATAACTTGATGACATCCTTAAGCCGAAGGACTTTATGCAACACTAAACAAAACAAGTTTTTGTTGGAATATCGAGATTACTCCATTCCAAGCATTGTCTCATGGAGTGCATACTACTACAATCCTAAGGATACTAGATTTAATGCAATGGAAGCAACAAAAACAAAAATGTTAGATCTAGGTGCTCCAGAAAACAATACTTATGATTTGAACAGTCCTAAATCAACTCTAGTTGGTCAATAGTATGATTTAGATCTTGAAAACATTGCAATTTTTTGTCTAATGGCTCTCTCCTAAACCTTACATGTGAGAATGGTGGAATCCTTTCTATGGAAATGAAGGCTAGGGCTCTATCTTGTTTAAAGGTTGAATAATTGAAGTTATAAGCCTTAAACCCTCAATAGGATTTATAGTCTTTGTCTATGGGCTTAAGTGGCTTGTGCCCATCTTGGGTTTAGGTCGGTTAATCTAGCCTATTGGTTCCTAATTAATTAATTAGTCATATTGGGATACAATTATGCAGCCTTGTGTATTTATCAAAATACCCTTATACACACATATGAACAAAAAACACTCTAATATCCTTCAAATAATTAATGTGCCACCAAGGAATATGAACTTGAGTAGGGACTATAAGGACCTATAGGAAAATAATTGCCTTTTCATAATCTAATTATGAAGTTAACTCAACACTATCATGCTTCCTTGCACCCTCTTATACACATAAGGTTGATTCTTGTTTTGACCAAAATCAAGGTCTTAATTTCATGTTCTAAACACTTGTTCCATGAGCAAGAAGCTTGAATTAATCCAAAAATAGACTTATGCAATTTGCATACTAGATGCTCTCTACCCTTTGCTATGAAAACATCTGGTTGTATCATATAAATGCTCTCATCAAGGTAGTCGTTTAAGAATATTGTCTTGACATCCATATGACATATCTCATAATTGAGATAAACTGCAATGTATATGAGTACTTCAATGGATTTGAGTATGGCTACCATAGAAAAAGTTTCCCATAGTCGAAACTGGGTTTCAAACTATAAACCTTTAGCTATAAGCTTAGCCACAAAAGTCTCAATTGTTAGGATAAAGCCTTAAAAGCATGAGAAGAAGTCAAAAAAAAAAGTTTCCATTAATAAATTTATTTACTATGATTTCCAGTTTCCATTTCTATCATTGATTGCATTAATTTTTACCCGAGCATTCAAAGCTCGTATCCCTTACATTGTACATGACTTGAGTGCCTTAGGAGTTGCATAGAGGACCCACAACAAGGGTTCTTTGTAGGATGATAAATAGTTCACTATCAGTTCAGGATTAGGGCAATCCAGTAGAGACTATAGCACACTACCTCACAATTGGAGGGATGATACAAATAGAATTCAAGTACAAATTGCAGGGCATATTGACGAAAAGGAAATTGCATGTGTCAAATGAATTAAAGAAGGAAGGGTTCCCTTACAAACTATTGTGTCTTGGTCATTAGGATGGTTCTCTCATGGTGGGGGCACTAGTATGTATTATTACACATCGGATAGGACCTACAATGAATCATGATGTTAGATATCAAGTAGTCATGATTCACTAAGTTACTATGTTGCATGGGCTCTCAATCTTAGATAATATTAAGCTATTATTGAGGTCTTTAGTGACTTTAACCTATGGGTGAGACCCTAAGGTGGTCATATATTCTCTACAGATTTGGTTACTGGTAATTAAGGTAGGTGGGCAATAGGTATTCTCAAGATAGGGACCATTGATATCTTATGGGTCTGATATAGTATGTCCTTATGGATGATCTTAAGGACAAGTGATCAGGAAATCTATGGTCGTGGTAATTCCTTAATTGAAATTTGACATATGCTCTTAGAAAGCTAGAGTATATCAATTGATCACACAATAAGAGAATTTGAAACTCAAGAATTAGAAAGGTAATCATGAGTGTTTGATAGCATTCACCTTGTTAGACTACAAACACCAATTCATAAGGCCTTTACATTTAATGGATAGTAGTCAATTCGCAAAAGATGCTTGTACGGTTGTTCAATTCTATCTTTTTTTCTTGTTATTCTTTATCTCTTCTCTTCGACTCATCATACGAGATAGAGAAATCATTTATTATGTTATATCATCAGGGTAATGATCCATCAACCGGCTGCCGCTTTTTATGAGGCACAAGCCGGAGAATTTGTCATGGAAGCGGAAGAACTACTGAAACTGCGCGAAATCATCACAAAGGTTTATGTACAAAGAACGGGCAAACCCTTTTATTCCTTATTTTAATATAATAGGATACTAAAGTGTAGTTGGCTCTTTGAAGTGGAATATTAAGTTATTTTTAGAATTAGATTATAAGGGAGTCAATATTTTTCTATGGATCCATGTAGTTCCCACTCAAGCTCATATTCCTTGGTGGCACATTTATGGAGAGATATTAAGGTTCCTTATTCATATATGTGCATTAGGGCATTTTGGTAAAAATAGGAGATTACATAAGAGTTTATGAATGATTTTTTGGATTGGCTAATAAATTAAATTAGAGCCCAATAAAATTGATTAATTCATTAGGGCCTAATGGGTTGGATTAAGTGACCTAAGCTTAAGGTGGGTTCAAGTCACTTAAGCCCACAAGGAAGCCTATATAAAACCCAGTAGGGGTTCAAGGCTTCAAACACTTGGCATTCAATCTTCTAAAGACGAACCCTAGCCTTTACTCCTTCTAGAGAGGATTTTGCCTCCTTGCAAGCAAGGACCTAGGAAAATGAGCCATCAAGTAGAAGACTTATTGGTTCTCAAGATCTATTATGCCTCTTCGTTGATTGCCAATGATATAGGAATATCTAAATCATAGGTTTTACATCTAAACTTAATGTTCTATTTACTTCAATTTCTTAGATCTAGAGATCCCTAGGATAAATTTTTCATGAACCTATGATTTAAGGATTGTCTCAACATCAACCTTTCTATCTACTCCTCTTTTTCTTTTCTAGATTGTTAAGACATTGAGTCTTGTTTATATGTTGACAATTTTGTTCCTTTTAATGTTTGGCTATAAAAGTCTTTTTAGATTGTGACTTACTCTCTATTGAAGATCAAGAGTTCTCTTTCGTCCAATTGAGGAGTCATAGGTATGTCTAAAAAGGTTTGGCTTGTGTCAATTTAGGCTCCATTGAGGTTTAAGAGTATCAACTTTGCTTTGAACTTAAAATGATTTAAATTTGACTATTGAAAAAGGGTAGGACTGTTCAAGTGGCCTAGAGTGCTCAAATGCTCAAGAACGCTCAAGTGAGCCTTACTGCTCAAGCACCCAAGGCACTTAAGTGGTGGGTGAGTTGGCTTAAGCGGTTATGAAAATTTTACCAAGTTTTTTCATGCAAAATTGGTTTGGAACTCTTCCAAAACCGAAATTCTTTGGGCTTTTGCCTATAAATACCTCTCTTTTAACCCCCTAAGGGTTAAAGATCGTTAAAAGATTGTGGAGAAATCACATAGAGATCATATATTCTTTAGAGAGGATTTCTTAGAAAGAAAGCCTAATGTGACACACCATTCCTAATCTCTCATTCAAGGATTTGATATTTGAATCTTAGGTTGAAGACCTTCATCTCTTTGACAAGGGTGAAGTGATCCATTAAAGCAATTGAAGGTTACTGCATCACATACATAGATTAAGTTGTAGGTATTGGCGAGTAAGTCTTTAGGGTAAAGCAGTTAGGTAAATTGGTGTAACTTGATTTCCTTTAGTAGATTTAGATTAGTAGGTCTTAGACCTCATGGTTTTTTATCTCCACAGTTAGTCTGAGGGTTTTCGACATTAAAATATCTATGCCTTATTTTTTATATCTTTTTATTGTTTGATATATTGTTTTAATTGCCTAAAGGAAAGATTTGATAATCCCTAACAACTCACAGGTTAAAATATGGGCATAACATATAAATATTTATTTAAATTTTAAAATCACCCATTCACCCCTCTCATCTTTGGGTGTTCTCTATTGGACTTTCGGTTTTTCAATTGGTATCAAAGCGAGATAAAAATTTGATTCTTTATCCTATAGATTAAAAATCCAATTTTTATTGATCATATTGATTAAAAATCAAAATTTTATTGATCATATAGGGTAAAAATCAAATTTTTATTGATCTTGTAAGTCCCATATGGAATAATCTAAACGTGGTGCTCCTTTGAATAGTCCACCCTACTTTGGTGGGAATAACTATTCCCATTTGGAAATCTCGTATGATGTTTTTCCTTAAAATGCAAGGAGAAAGGGTATGAAATTCAGTAGAATCTGGATGAAGAACCTCATTGATCCTTGATTATGAAGGAAGATCAACAGAAGAACTTAAACCTAAACACGAATGGGACAAAGTTGACAATGAAGATAGTGAAGCCAATGCTAGGGTTTTATTTAGCATTTTTAATGAAGTTTGTCCAAATGAGTTTCACATGATCGTAAATTGTAAACGTTCAAAAGAAGCATGGGGTATTCTTCAAGTCACTCATGAAGGTGCGTCTGCTTTAAAGATTTCTAAATTACAAATACTTTCCATTAAATTTGAGAATATTAGGATGCATGAAAATTAGAACTTTTCTTCCTTTTATTTTGAATTAAGTGGTATTGTTAATTTTTTCTTTAACCTTGGAGAACCTATTCTTGACTCTAAGGTAGTAAGAAAAATATTAAGATCTATCTTAAGAGATTTAGACCTAAAGTTGCTACTATAGAGGAAAGTAAGGACATCGATTCTGTGAGAGTTGATGAACTTGTTGGCTCCATTTAGACATATGAGATGACACTACTTAGTTCTCAAAAGCCTAAAGACTCCACCTTTAAGGCTTATGAGAATGAGGAAAAAGATATTGAAATGCCATATAACATAGCTAGGGATGAATTCACTCAAATGGATAAAAGAATTAAAAAGGTCATGAAATTCAATAAAAGATTTTTTAAAAAAATCAAGAATTTGGAAAAAGCAAAGAGACATAACAAACAATATCCAAAGAAAAGGATAAATATTCCTTCAAAGGTAAGAAAGTTGAATGCTTTAACTACGGAGGACTGGCACACTTTGCTACTAATTGTCCCATCTTCAAAGATATTGAAAAGTCTATGTAGGCAACATAGAGAGTGCTTCTCTATTTTCTAAAGATGCAAGGTATGATCCCAATGACTTTTTAGCTTTTATTGCATCTATGGAATCTGTGCATGATAGTGATTATGATAGTGATAGTGATGATGAATTTACTGATGATCAAAAGGCTAAATTCTTGAGTAATATTGTTGTTAAGCATGAAAAGCTAATTAGAAGTAATTTAAATGATCATGATATTCTTCAAACTCATAAAACCAAGATTGACATGTTTAATGTAGAAAAGAGTAATTTTCTTGAAAAAAAAAAAATAGATTTCTTGAGTTTGAACATCATTATCTCATTGAAAAGAATAATGTTCAATCAAGAGATAAAGAGCAATAAGCCTTCTTCATTTGTGAATAAAGTTTTTCACCCTAGAACTTGAGTGCTTAATGAAATTCTTGATAAATGCAAAATCCATTGTGATAAACGAGGTTTGGGATATGTTAATAAAGATGAAACTCCCTCTAATGGAGAAAATATATTTGTCAAAGGTAATAATATAACCCCTAATTAAGCAAAATCTCCTAAAAAGACAACACAATGCACACACTTTAAGAAAACTAGACACTTTCAGTTTAGATGTTATCTTAGGTTCCTAGAAAGGTTTGAATCTCAAATGAGTAGGCTAATGAACGATTTGAATATAAATTGATTCTCTGAACTATGAAGTAATTTAGAGGTCACTGCTGGAAGGCTCTTCCAAAGTGGAAATGAAGCTTAGCTCAGTTGCAATTTCCTTTGCTTTTATTGTTCTCCTCATATATTCATGGCGGTTATTGAATTGGGTGTGGTTGAGACCAAAGAAGCTAGAGAGATGCCTTAGGCAGCAAGGTCTGACTGGGAATTCCTACAGGTTGTTGCATGGGGACTTTAGAGAGATGTCGAGAATGATTAACGAAGCAAATTCCAGACCCATGAGCTTCTCTGATGATATTGTGCAGCGAGTTCTACCATTTCACGATCATTCCATCCAGAAATATGGTATGAAAATGAGCTACTCTTTATCATTGCACTAAAATATATTTAATTGTGGAATTTTCCCCAAAAGATTGTTGGTTTTCTGGTTTTTTTTTTTTATTAGTTATTTTTCCTGTCCTTTTTTTTCTTCCCTAAGAAGTTATAGTCCAATGGAATTTCAATGGTACTTCAAATTTCCCTTTTCTATATTGGAGTGTAATTTTTAAGATTTGTTTGATTAACAAGAATAAAATAATCCAAATTTGTAAAATTATTCTAATGATAAAAAAAAGATTCATTTTTTGATAAAAAAAAAATTACTTACTGCTTTTCTTTTCAACCTAAAAAATGACCTTTTTTTTTTAAATAAAAATATCCTTACTGTTTTTTTTATAAAAATAACTTTAGAAAAATAAAAAAATAAAAATATCAAAATATTAAGAGATGCTTATATAAAAAATGAACTAATTTTTAAGTTGAAATTCGAGCGTTGTTAGATTTATAAATTTAACATCATTTCATCCTTTTCAATTGTGTAATCCAATTGTTTTATAAGCTATATGTAGGTATATATAGATGTCAACTTTGATAAAGAGCTTTATTTACTTTGTAAATTGCTCGGAATTTGTGAATAGTATTTAAATTTTCGTGTTAATTGTTTCTTATCTTTTCAAATTTTGCATGAACTCTGGACTTTTCATTATTAATCACATCAGTATAATTTTCTTTAGATATTTGAGCTTCTTCAATTAGAGAGCCTTGCATTGGCCTCCTTGACTACCCAGGTCCTTTAGATCCTTTCTAACACTTATCCAACAATGGGCATTAAAAATGCAGGTAAAAATAATTTTATATGGTTGGGCCCAAAACCAGTGGTAAACATTATGCAGCCTGAGCTGATTAGGGATGTTCTCTTAAAGCATAATGCTTTTCAAAAACCGCCGCGGCACCCTCTCCGCAAGCTGCTGGCTTCAGGTATTGCGTCATTGGAAGGTGAACAATGGACTAAGCGTAGAAAGATCATAAACCCAGCTTTCCATCTAGAAAAGCTGAAGGTAATTTTCCAACAGGAAAACGTGACCCTAATTCCCATTCTTTCTTTATGTTTAATTTTAGAAATTGTGAGAGCAGAATAATGTTTACATAAATACAAACGATATTTCCTTTTATAAATACATTAGAGGATCGATATGGTTAACTTTTTGAGGCAATATTTATTTGGTTATGCAGCCATACCCCAACTTGTTGCCTGGTTTCTCAGCATAGCCCTCTTCTTATAGGAAGAAAATAAATTTCTGAATGTTCCATAATTTAGAAGACATTCGCAATTTCACTGCCTTTGGTAATCTTTTTCCTTGTGCATGATAAACTTTTTGCATGGCCATATTTTGAATTTTATAGGTTCTTAAGACAGTAACTCAAAGTGCAAATGTGAGACTGACTTCTAAATTTATTAATTGTGTTTGAATTTGTTATAGCACATGGTATCGGCATTCCAATTGAGTTGTAGTGATATGGTCAATAAATGGGAGAAGCAGCTCTCCCTGGACGGCTCATGTGAATTGGACATTTGGCCCTATCTTCAAAATTTGACGGGAGATGTTATTTCAAGAACAGCATTTGGTAGTAGCTACGAGGAAGGAAGAAGGATATTCCAACTCCAGAAAGAGAAAGCACATCTTGCAATCCAGGTTACTCGGTCAGTATATGTTCCAGGATGGAGGTAGGCATAAAATATTTCAAGGGATTAATCTGAACCTCAGTACTAATACCCAAATGCTATAACTTTCACAGTATCACCAACAACAGCAAAAATAATAACAATAATAATAAAAATAAAAATAAAAAAGAAGAAGAAGAAGAAGAAGAAGAAGAAGGAAGGTTTGATTCAGCATGGGACAAAAGCAAGAATAAAATTAATAACTGTTATTGCATTTAAGAACTGTAAGATGTTTCATTTATTTTGTTAATATAGTTCTCAACTAATTTTTGTTTTCCTTTAAGTAGTTTGTCTTCCAATTTTTGGCTTTCTAGTTTAAGAGCTTTCTTTTTGTTCAAATTAAAGAATGTAGCTGTGTCTTCAAAACAAAAATCAACTTCAAGTATCCCCTTTTCTTTTATTGGCAGAACATCTTAGCAAGATGCCTGGTGAAATACTACTGCAAAATATTTGTAGACTCAATGGTCAATTAATGTCTGGATGGTTTCATCTTTGGAACACCATGGATATTCCGAGAAATCGAACAAGTACAAAGTCATGGATGAAAATGCATTAGTTGTTTTCTGTATTTCATTGATCTTCATTTACTTGGATTACTTCCAAGCAGGTTTTTTCCAACAAAGACAAACAGGAGAATGAGGCAAATTAGCAGTGAAGTCAATGCATTGTTGAAGGGTATCATTGAGAAAAGAGAGAAGACAATGAAAGGTGGCGAAACTGCTAATGATGATTTATTAGGTCTACTAATGGAATCCAACTACAGAGATATGCAAGAAAATGATGAGAGGAAGAATGTTGGAATGAGCATCAAAGATGTCATTGAGGAGTGTAAGCTATTCTACCTTGCTGGCCAAGAGACTACCTCAGTTTTACTTCTGTGGACAATGGTTCTATTAAGCAAACATTCAAACTGGCAAGCTTGCGCAAGGGAAGAGGTTTTACGGGTTTTTGGTAATAAAAAACCAGATGGCGATGGCTTAAATCACCTCAAAATTGTGAGTATCAATCCAATCTATATTCAATTTAGTAACTCTCCTTGAAAATAATATACTCCTTTTTTTGTCAATCTTGAGGCAAAATATGTTTTGTTTCTGTATCTTTTTTGCTTTAATTGAAAGCTATATGCAAATACTTGGTACCCCAACTGGAATTTTTCTTTCCTTATCTACTTGCACACTGCATCAGCACTGGTGAAAAAGAGGTCGATTTTACTGTAGAAGAAGGGGCAGCCTATTCTTTTCTTTGCGGGAATTTTTTATTTGCTTGTTAGGTTGTTTTACGTGTGATGAAAACTTTGTGCAAATACTTAGTATCAATCATTACAAGACTGAAGAGAATATTGATATTTCCTCTTGCCAAGCGTTTTTTCTTGAAATTTGAACTCTGGGCTATAATAAATTTTCAGGGGGTTCTTAGTTTGTATTCACCAGTTACTGTATGGTTCTATTTGTACATGAAAGTATATATTATGCAAAAATTTAAACGATCTCTTTCATAACTATATTCGAAAAATTCTTTCATAGTTTGATGTATGCTTCTTAGTGATATAGTGTATTTCAGTAATGAATTTTCATGATAAAATATGTTCTATATTGCAGGTTACAATGATTTTTCATGAGGTCCTTAGGTTATATCCACCAGCACCCATGCTCACACGAGCTGTTTTTGCCGACAGCCAAGTGGGAGGATTGTATTTACCAGATGGAGTGCAGATCGCTTTGCCAATCCTCCTAATTCACCACGATGATAAAATTTGGGGAGAGGATGCAAAGGAATTCAACCCGGGGAGATTTTCAGAAGGAGTTTCAAAGGCAGCAAAGAGCCAAGTTTCATTTTTTCCATTTGGTTATGGTCCTCGTATATGCGTTGGACAAAATTTTGCAATGATGGAAGCAAAAATGGCTTTGGCAATGATCTTACAACGTTTCTCATTTGAACTTTCCCCATCCTATGCTCATGCACCTATTAGTCTTATAACTATGCAACCCCAACATGGTGCACACCTGATTTTACATGGACTTTAGTGTCAGAATTCCTGGTATCAGTAGATGTTAATTAGCACGACCTTTAAACCTAGCTGGTGTCGAATTTAAATTGTCCACACTCCCTTTTCCTTGAAATGTGTCCTCTACAAATCTAATGTATTAATAATATTATCTTTTTGTATGTCACTGTGGGTTTGATTATTGATATCAATTAAATGCTTTGTTTATTACATATATGTTCCTTTGTTGAGCATGTACGGTTGGTTTGTCGCGGAGATTGTATCAAAATTAGCGACTGTATTAGCTTCTAATTGGAAAAATAGAAATCCTACTTACAACAACTGTATTTGGTATCATGACCAACAAGACCATTATTCTCGTCCACCAGAATGCACCTAAAAAAGTTCATCAGAAAGGAAAAAGTGTTACTGTAACACCCCAAAATTAACTTTAGGGGCAAAACAATAAATTATAAATTAATTAATTAATTAAACTCGTTAAAGGTAAAAGAGTCCATTTATAATTAATAATCCTATGTATAAATTAGATTTTCCAAAAATCAGAGAAATGGAGAATATAGGGTTGAAGGATTGAAGATCTAAGGTTGAAGTTTAGATTTTTTTGAGGTAAGATTCTAATCCTAAATTAATATATTAGATTTGTTAGTTAGTTTTGAACACATTAGATATTCTTTAGAAAATTTCAATTTAGATTAGGGTTAGTTTATTTAATTTTTTTAAGATCAAAATATTGGAAACTTGAGATTATGGGATGTTTTATTGTTGGAAAAGGAGAAAATCTGGAAATTGGGAAATTTTAAGTTTTTAGATGAAGAAAAAAGAAAAGAAAGAGGATGTGTGTGTGTGGGAAGAATGAAGTATGATGGGAAAGAAAAGAAAAAAAAAGAAAAAAAACAATATTAATAATAAAGGAAGACATGTACTATGTGGGAGTGTGTTTGGTGGTTAGTATATGTATAAATTATATTAACAATGATGGGGAGTTGTTATGTATACTGTTTGGTGGGAAAAAAAAATGAAAGTGAGAGAATAAAATATATAAATAGAATGAGATGAAGTACAAAGTTAGTTAGGTTTATAGTATTATAATTATATTAGTGATGAATGTAATTTAATAAATAAAATATAATTTAATTATTGAAATAAATTATAGTTTAATTAAATTATGTCCCTATGAACAATTGAAAATAAAATTAAAGGTTTATATGAATTAGAAATTTATTAATTCCTCTAAAATAGGAATAGATTACATTATCTTTCATAATTAAAAACATTAATTTGAATACCTAAGATTTTATGATTTGTCAAACCTATAATTTTAGATAAATAGTAATTGTTATTTCTCTTATGCTTTGTTAGGTGAAGAGTATATTTTCCAGAATTATTTTTCTCCAAAGTTTTTAAGGACTTCTTTTAAGGTAAGGGAAATTAATACAAATTTGCAAAAGAAATAATTTTTTTTTGTTATATATGTTGTTTGAAATGTGAAATTATTATTTTTACTTCTGAGCATGGATCAAATATACTGCATGGAAAATGTGTTATAACATTTATTTCGTTTATAACGAAACATATGGAGATATTATGCTTTTGTAAGTTGGAATAAATAAAATAAAGAATTTGACTCTAGTTTGTTTGGCCTTTGTCAATGGGATATAATAGTTGACCTTTACATTTTCATGGCGGGGAATGTAATTGATTTAGACCCCAACCTCTAGGGGTTTGGTTAAAGGTTACTAGAATTAGTAGTGTTTGGTTCCGTTCACCTTAAAAGGAATATTTGAGGTTAACCACCCATTTGTAAGGTCCTGCTTAATTGGACATTATTTGTTATTTCATAACCAGAGTAAGAACTATTGAAATGTATTTGATTTGAAATAAATATGAAATGATTTTGATATATATGAAAATGTTTGGTTGAATAGTTTAAATGTATTAGCATGT
The DNA here is from genome assembly GCF_004353265.1 of Vitis riparia. NCBI lineage: Eukaryota > Viridiplantae > Streptophyta > Magnoliopsida > Vitales > Vitaceae > Vitis > Vitis riparia. Next base: position 13,911,984 of record NC_048449.1, read on the forward strand.
TTAACTCAAAAATATTATAAATAGAGTACATGCTATATCTTTTGTTTGTAAGTATAATTGAAAATATTTGATCCATAAAACTATGTTAATGTCTTATTGGGCTTTGAGCTCATCTCTCTTTGTTAATAATTTTCTAGGTACCCTCAGTAAAGGCGAGGAGTGATGGTTAGGAGAGGAAATTGGCTTGTTAGGACTATTGTTAACACTCTTTATTTTGGACATTATTCAGATGTTAAAATTTATTTCCCATTTGAATTATTTGAGTTTGGAGTTATTTGGGTAAGAACACTTGGGTTGATGTGTCAGTTTTTATAAATTGATATCTGAATATTTTAGAATTTATTTATCTACTCTAAACAACAATTTGGTAATTGGTAATTTCTAGTTACAAAAAGAAAGTTTGTGTCATTTCCACTTTAAGCCTTCAAGCTTGAGGTGTGAAATGACTATCATACCCTTGAAGTGGGTTTTAGGGCGTGAAAGAGTGGTATTAGAGCACTAGGTTATGATCTTATTGGAAACTTGTTTTAGTTTACTTTGGGGATAGATGAGTGACACATTAATTTAAGTTTCAGCTTCATCTTGTATAAATTCCTATTCTTCTTTATAATTCTAAATTGTCTGATTAGTTTCTTAGTGACTAATTTAGTTATACCTTATTCTCTATAGAAGATCATGCCACCTAGAAGAACAACATCTTCCCAATATTGTCAGGCTAATGATGATGTACCTCCTCCACTTGAGGGTTTGCCTCCCATGAATGTAGAAGGACTTTATAGGTATCTCGAAACTTTAACTGGTTTTGTTGAGTGTCAAGCTAGAGTTGCTCAAACTAATGGTCAAGGACGATCCTCATCTTCTAGGGATAGCTAATTTGATGACTTTAAGAAGCTAGGTCCTTTTTATTTTTTTAGCACTTCAGGTCCAACAAAAGCAGAGGCTTAGATTCTTAAGATGGAGAAATTCTTTGATGTCATAGATTGATCTAAGGAGCAAAAGGTCTTTTATGCAGCATTTATGTTAGACAAAGAGGTAGATCATTGGTGGCGTATGACCAAAAGGCTTTTAGAGGATCAGGGACCTATAGCATGGATACTATTTAGGGAGGCTTTCTACAAGAAGTACTTCCCTGATAGTGTTAGACATCAAAATGTGGGAGAGATTGTTTGTTTGGAACAAGGGGAAATGACTATGGCCTAATATGAGGTCAAATTTATAGAGTTGACATGTTTTGCCCCAAAGTTGATTGCTACAAATGACGAAAAAGCATTAAAGTTTGAGGATGGATTAGAGCCCTACCTAAAGAACAAGATATCCATTCTAAAACTTGGCATCTATTTAGAGGTTGTGGATAGAGCTCTTATTGTAGAAAATGATAATGAGGAGCTTCATTAGTATAGGGAATAACAAAGGAAGAGGAATATGAGTGATGGTGCTCATGGTAACCAAGCACAAAAGTGGTATGTTTTCGCTAGAAATCATAACAAAGGGAAGACAACACAAAATTCGGATGTGATATGTCCTACTTGTGGTAAGAAGCATGGGTGTAGGCGATGCTATAAAGAGACTGGAACTTGCTTTGGCTGTAGGAAGTAAGGACACATGATTCAGGATTGTCAAAAGAATAAAAGCTTTATCATTGGGAAGTCTAAGGAGGAGAATAAAGAAAATAAACAGAAGCTTAGAGCCTGAAGGTGGGTGTTTGCTATGACTTATCAAGATGCTCAAGCCACTTCTGATGTGGTGATAGGTACCATTTGAATCCACTCTTTATTCTCTAGTGCGCCTTAATTGATCTAGGCTCAACACACTCTTTTGTGTCAGTATCTTTTGCTAGTTTGTTGGGTATGCCAGTTGCTAGTATGGACTTTGCTTTGATTGTTGCTACACCTATGAGAGATTTTTTTGTGACTGGTAAAATGCTTAAAGATTGTATTGTGATGATTGGTCATAGGGAAATGCCTGTTGAATTAGTACTGCTTGACCTTTAGGATTTTGATGTAATTTTGGGGATGGATTCGTTAGCTTCCTATCATGCTTTTGTTGATTGTTTTGGGAAAATGTGACATTTAGCATCCTTGGTTAACCTAAGTTCAGTTTTGAGGGGAAGCATGCAGATAAACCACTGTGTATGATCTCAACCTTACGAGCTAGTTCTTTGCTTAGAAAGGGTTGTTAAGGCTTTTTGACTTATGTGGTGAGTGATGAAAATGATTTAAAGTTGGAGGACATACCCATTTTAAGGGATTTTCCTGATGTTTTTTCAAACGATTTGTCTAGCTTGCCAAAAAAAAAGGGAGGTGGATGTAGACTCATAGTTTTCACGTGTGTCCCCACTCAATCAGCGAGACTTGCTTTTATTTGTGAAAAAATTAGTTTTGGAAAAGTCAGAGTTGCCACTTATTTTATTTTATTTTAAAGGAAAAATAAAACAAGAAATAAAAACCTAAAAAAAATGACTTCATAGTTTTTGGAAAAATGTGTCTTTTAAAAACTCGAGTCTAGGTCCAAGGATCAGGTTACTTATTAGGAAGGTACCTTTAGGAGGTAGCACCCCTCTAAGTCCTACAAAGGTCTCTACTAACTAAGTTGAGGGAAATGTGGCAATTAATTATTTGATCATGGATACCTAGGTAGGCTAGGTGATTTTAAAAATAGTATGCCAAATGAGAAAAACCAATCACAAAACATAAAGAAGATTTAAGGTGCGTACCTGGACTACTTCTAAAGCTTTATCATAAAACATAAATGGTTAGTTTGGAAATATAGCACGCAACATGTGTTTTATCCTAGAAAATTAAGCATACATCTAAGCGCTTAAGGATCATGTCAAGCATAAATGAAATTCACAACAACATGCATGTTCATAAAATTTCAAAAAGTAAGTGATAGAGAGCATACTTGGATAGCATGCATAATTTATATGATTCCTCCAAAAATGCTAGAGTGATTAGGACAAGTATGAATTCTACAACACATTCATTATGTCTAATACATAGTACCAAAGCCAAAATTGAGCCAAGGAAGTCAAATGACTCCAAAAATAAATAACCAATTCAGGCGATGTATAAGATCATCAACATGCAATTAGAAAAGGGAGCATAAAAAAAAAAAATTCTAAAAAATGTCTTAGAGTGGAATTTAATTATGAAAAAATTCAGAAAACAACTTCTACACATCTAGATCAACATACTGAATGTCAAACTCTCATTCAAAGGATAAATTGCAGCAAAGACGCCTAAAGGTTCTATAAAGTCCAAATTAGATAAGAAAAATTGGCATGCATAAACGAATTTTTAAAAAATAATAAATGATCACAGAAAATCATACATAAAATCACACATGTAGTTCAAAGTGTTTATATCACATAAAAAAGAAATCTAGGGTTGGAAAGTACTCAAAAATATTTTCAAAACACTCAAGCTAATCAGATGTCTAGAATTTAGCATGTGCAGTAGGTATGACTTTGAAAAAAACATATCTCCCTAAAAAGGCATATTTTTTTTAATATTTTATGTGTCTAATATCAATTTCAAGAAGCCTAGAATTGAGAAAAAATATTGAATCAAATTTTAAATTCGTTTGGTATTTTGTTTTTTCAAAAAGGTCTCGGATGTCCAGAACTGAGTGAAAACGGAGCCCCCCTAAAGACTCGTTTATATTTTCTATTCAGAATTGCTTTCTAACTCAAACAAAACTTTAAATTCAAGTTCAAGAAGTGAGGAAAGTCATAAAAGTTTTGGAAAATTTTAAAAAACATTCTAAAGTTGCTAAAACGAATTTTAAATCTAAAATGTCAGTGGCTGAGTGAAAACTGGTAGTAAGGAAGAGTTTTGAAAAAATTTCTTATGTAGGGGTTTCACTATTTCCCCAATTGGTATACACAAATCTAGCCTAGAATCATCCCATTTATTTGGGACCACAAGCTTTGATTTTTGTTTTATTCAAAACCAAAATTTTCAATGAAAACCGAGAAAGATGCGAACTGATAAAAAATAAATTGGTTGCATGTTATTTTAAGAAAATGAGGTTTCGATTCTAAGGACTCTAAATGGATTTTTTTTTTTATTTAAATAGACTTTTATGAGGAACATTTTGAGAAAAGTATTTTATTTTTAAATAAAAGAAATTAATTTGAAAAACAACATAACATAATAAACAAAATACCAAGCAAAACAAAAGAAAATGAAATTACAAAGTTAAATTTTTTAGTAATCAACAAAAATGATAAAGATGAGGGTAGAGGTCAATCTTTATGATTTAAAGATAGAATCATTATAGCAACCAACCAGAGATTTTTAAATCAAGCAAACTAACATTTTAACAAATCTAACTTTCAATTTATCACCAAGAATTAATGACTAATTTTCAAGAAACATATCAATTAAGACTAACAATCAAGGATTAACATGTGATTAATTAAACCCACAAACATATCTAGACTGATCAAAATGGACCAAATTAAATCAGGGCAAACAATAATTTTTCAATCATAAAATTAATTTTATTAGTAAACTAATATTATAGAAAATACTTAAACTGAATAGATGAGTGAAGCTAAATCAAAATAGACTAAATACAGGCACTTTCAAATATAGAATTGATTTTTTTTATTAATAACTTAAAATTATAAAAACACCTAAAATAGTTAAAATGAATCAAATTAAAGGAAAGTACACTAAAAACAAAATATGAATCCATGGAATCAATTTCCTAAATAAATTTACATTATTAAAACGAAATTTAAGCTCAAAATGAATTAAACACTAATTAAGGCAAATCTAAAAATAAAATATTTAACACATAAGATTAATTATTTTAACAAAATAAAATTTTACTTAAACCCAAAATTAAATTGAAAAACTATCCAAAACAAAATTTAAAAATAAATTTCTAACCTATAAAATTAATTTCATTAACAAATGGATAAATAGATAACACATAAATAAAATAAATATGACTAAAACAAAATATGAACTCCTAGAATCGATTTTTTTTTTTTTTAATAAACTTTCATTACTAAAATGAAATCTAAACTTAAAAAAGTTTTTAACATTAATTATGACAATCCTAAAATCAAATCCTTAACACTTAATATTAACTATTTTAATGAACTAAAATTTCACTTAAACCAAAAATTAACTTAAAGAAAAACTATCTAAGACAAATTTTAAAACTATGTCTCGAACCTATAACATAAATCTTGTTAATAAATGGATAAATAGTTAGCATATAGATAAATAGATCTCAAGTTTAACAATGACTTATAATGGCATAACAATAAATTCATAAAGAACTTTTAACATATTGTATTGATGGATTAAAAAAATTTAAGAGGAGAAAAACTCACCCAACAGGATGTGTGTACGGGTGGTAGGCTTCCCAAAGTGGCAGCCGCGTGAATGATTCAACTAGCCAAAATCAGCTGGCTGTGCATGCTCCTAACAACCCGTAATGGTGCGTCGTTGATGTGAAAGGGCTAGCAATTGAACTCCGGCTGCTATGCTTGATACTAACCGGCTGTGGCGCTATCAAAACAGCCCGGATGTGTGCGGTTGATGCGATGAAGAGCAAGCAAATGACCAGCTGCTGTGCTTGGACCAAATCTAGATGTGTGCGGCTAGTTGTTCTCGTCTTTCGATGATGCGGCTGCACCTTTCTTCTCTCTTATGCGTGCCTTCCTTTCCTTCCTTCACTGGTGCGACTATTCCTAAAATTCCCTCGAGAGTGCGGCTGCACCTTGCACCTCTAGAAGAAATGGTTTTGATTCTCCTCAAGGGTGCGGCTGCACTTTGCACCTCCAGAAGAAATGGTTTTGATTCTCCTCAAGGGTGCAGCTGCACCTTGCACTTATAGAAGAAATGGTTTTAATTCTCCTCAAGGGTGCGTCTGCACCAGTTCTTGCTTTCCAATGGTATGGCTACACCTTGCACCAGAAGAAAAGGTTTTGATTCTCCTCAAGGGTGCGGCTGCACCTTGCAACCCTCTATCAATAGAAAAACCCACCTTTCTGATCACCTCTCCCTTGTTTTTTTTTTTTTTGTCTTGGTGCTGCTTTTGATCCTCCCTCAATGGTGCGTCCTTCCCCTCTCTTTTCTTTCTCCATAATCTCCTTCCAATCACTCCCTCAGACTCCTCTCTACTCACCGTGATGGAAGACACACTAAGAAAGGTTTTTTTTTTTCTATTCGGATCACCCTCAATCTTTTCCAATTATTCCTCTTTTTTTCCTTTTTGAATTTGTGCTCTTTTAATCTTTCTTCTTTCATGCGGCTGTCAAAAGATTTTTCCTTCCCAATGGTATTTTCCTCCATTTTTTGGATTACCACCTTCTTTTCTTCTCCATCCCTCCCATCAATCACTAGCCGACTATCCAAGTTTCATTTCTCTAATGGTGTTTTTCTTCCTTTCTCAGATTACCACCTTCCTTTTCTTCTCCATCCCTCTCATCAATCACCAGCGGACTATCCAAGTTTCACTTCTCTAATGATGTTCCTTTCCTTTCCCATACATGCTTCCTTTCCTTTCCCATATGGAGCACGTGGAATCTCATGCAAAACAAATTAAAAAATTAAAGGAAAAAAAAAAATAGAAATAAAAGAAAACTAAGGCTTAGAATAATAATAAAAAAAGAAAAAAAAAAAACATGCAACTAAGAATTAAAAATCCAAAATATGTAATTTTAAACGAAGTTAAATATATAGATCACATGCATAACTAAAATGAATTATCAACTCAAGCAACTCTCTATCAAAATAAATTAATAAATAGATAAATAAAAATAAAATGAATATCATTATTAAGCTCATGCAATTTCCTAAAAATAAATAAATAAATGAATAAAACTAATAAATAGAGAAAGATAAAAAGACAAAAAGAAAATCAAGCACATGCAAGCCATACGAGCTATGCAGCCATGCAAGCCATGCAAGCCATGCAAACCATGTATCCATGCTAAAATGATCTAAATGGGCCTAGGGTGCCTAAGTGGGCTTAGGGTGCCTAAGTGGGCATAAAGTGGTGCCTAATGGGCCTAAGGTGTCTAAATGGGCCTAGGGTGCCTAAGTGGGCCTAGGGTGCCTAAGTGGGCCTAGGGTGCCTAAGTGGGCTTAGGGTGACTAAGTGGGCCTAAAGTGGTGCCTAATGGGCCTAGGGTGTCTAAATGGGCCTAGGGTGCCTAAATGAGCCTAGGGTGGTGTCTAAGTCGGCCTAGGTGCCTAAATGGAACTAGGGTGCCTAAGTGAACATAAGGTGTACTAAGTAGGCCTAGGGCGGTGCTTAATGAGCCAGGTGTGTCTAAATGGGCCTAGGGTGCCTAAGTGGACCTAGGGTGGTGCCTAATGGGCCAGATGTGTCTAAATGGGCCTAGGATGCCTAAATGGGCCAAGGTGGTGCCTATACTGAACTTAAGTCTAAATTACAATTGCCAAGAGTCATAATGGGGTTAGATAAATCCCTTAACCAAAGTCCTCAAGGTGGCTTCAAAAAAAAAAAAAATGCTACATGAGTAGTATTGGGCCACTAAGGAATTATTGTAAAGTATCGAATAAATACCTAATAGGATATATGCTAGGATGACAAAATGGAGGGTCTACAAATATGCACCTTTTCAATAGAGATCATAAGTGTAGGGAATGTGAATAAAATACAAATAATGAGTGGAACGAAGTGAACTATACCGAAAAACTAAGAAAAAGACCAGAGATTTTATCCTAGCACATGACGAGAGTAAGCTCAGGACAAGGGGTCTCAATCACAAAAATGGAACAACTTTATGTCGTGAGCTCAAGGCTCTATGTGGAAAGAATGACTCTATACCATAGATGAGAAAAATACTATGGGTTGTGAGCTTTGGGCTCTAAATGGAAAAAAAAAAACTTTAAGTCATAAAATTAAAAAAAAAAAAAAACGACTCTAGGTCAAGAGCTCTAGGCCCTAAATGGAAAAGAAATAACTCTGGGTCATAAATGAAAAACAACTCTAGGCTCTAAATGGAAAAGAAATGACTCTAGGTCATAAATTAAAGACAACTCTAGGTTGAAAGCTCTGGCTCTAAGTGGAAAAGAAATGACTCTAGGTCAAAATTGAAAAACAACTCTATGTCGAGAGCTCTGGGCTCTAAATGGAAAAGAAATGACTTTCGGTCATAAATGAAAAATGACTCTGGGTCGAGAGCTCTAGGCTTTAAATGGAAAAGAAATGACTTTGGGTTATAAATGAAAAATGACTTTGGGTCGAGAGCTCTAGGTTATAAATGGAAAAGCAACGACTCTGGGTTATAAATGAAAAATGACTTTAGGTTGAGAACTCTAGGCTCTAAATGGAAAAGACATGACTTTGGGTCATAAATGAAAAACGATTCTGGGTCGAGAGCTCTGGGCTCCAAATGGAAAAGACATAACTTTGGGTTATAAATGAAAAACGACTCTAGGTCGAGAGCTCTGAGCTTTAAATGAAAAAAAAATGACTCTAGGTCATAAATGAAAAACGGCTCTGGGTCGAGAGCTTTAGGCTCTAAATGGAAAAGATATGACTTTGGGTCATAAATGAAAATTGACTCTAGGTCGAGAGCTTTAGGCTTTAAATGGAAAAAAATGACTCTGGGTCTTAAATGAAAAACGACACTAAGTCGAGAGCTCTAGGCTTTAAATGAAAAAGAAATTACTCCAAGTCAAACGAAAATCGACTATGGGTTGAGATCTCTAGGATCTAAATGGAAAAAAAATGAATTTGGGTCATAAATGAAAAACGACTCTGGGTCGAGAGCTCAATGCTTTAAATGAAAAATAAATGACTCTAGGTCATAAATGAAAAACGACTCTGGGCTCTAAATGAAAAAGAAATTACTCTGGGTCGAGAGCTCTGCGCTTTAAATGGAAAAGATATGACTCTAGGTCATAAATGAAAAACGACTCTAGGTCAAGAACTCTGGGCTCTAAATAGAAAAGAAATTACTCTGAGTCATAAATGAAAAACGAATCTGGGTTGAGAGCTCTAGGCTCTAAATGAAAAAGATATGACTCTGGGTCATAAATGAAAAACGACTTTAGGTCGAGAACTCTGGGCTCTAAATGAAAAAGAAATGACTTTGGGTCATAAATGAAAAATGACTTTGGGTCGAGAGCTCTGGGCTTTAAATGGAAAAGATATGACTCTCAGTCATAAATGAAAAACGACTCTGGGTCGAGAGCTCTGGCCTCTAAATGGAAAAGAAATGACTCTGAGTCATAAATGAAAAACGACTCTGGGTTAAGAGCTCTGGGCTCTAAATGAAAAATAAATGACTTTGGCTCATAAATGAAAAACGAATTTGGGTTGAGAGCTCCGGGCTCTAAATGGAAAAGATATGACTCTGGGTCATAAATGAAAAATGAGTCTGGGTCGAGAGCTCTGGGCTCTAAATGGAAAAGAAATGACTCTAGGTCATAAATGAAAAAAGACTTTGGATTGAGAGCTTTGAGCTCTCAATGGAAAAGAAATGACTCTAGGTCATAAATGAAAAATGACTCTAGGTTGAGGACTCTAGGCTTTAAATGAAAAAGAAATGACTTTGGGTCATAAATGAAAAATGACTCTAGGTCGAGAGCTCTAGGCTTTAAGTGGAAAAGAAATGACTTTGGGTCATAAATGAAAAAGAACTTTAGGTCGAGAGCTTTGGGCTCTAAATGGAAAATATATGACTCTGGGTCATAAATGAAAAACGACTCGGGGTCGAGAGCTCTAGGCTTTAAATGGAAAAGATAAAGAAGACCAACTCAAAAGTGGATAGGAAGCAAATGGGCACAAAGCCATATACTCAAAATGCTGAGGGTCAGACTACTAGGCTTAGGAAAGGAAATATGCCTCAATATCCAAGGTGCTCACACTGCTGAAACAACCAATAAACTAATCAACCGCTTAAATAAATGAGTCAGAAACTGATGCATCAGGAAGAACCTCTGAAAATTTTGAACTGAAAGAACTCTCTATGTCTCAAGAGTTGATTTGTTGATGAATCTGAAAAGGTAAACCTCGAAATATGTATCGTAACTCATCTAAAAGCAAATCTCGAAGTGCACAAAAAATACTGCTCATCTAGATAACCCAATTTGTAATGTAACAATGATGAAAACAATTTATCTCATGAGCCTCTGGCTAAAGAATCCATCTATGCTCCTCGAGTGAAACCTGATGCAATCCATCTCCATCTCAACAAATCCATGTAGGGAGGTCCCGATATAGTCAATCGTTGGAAACCCTATACTAGTACTCAATCTAAAACCAAGCTGGTTGTTGTCCCAATCTCAAGGATAATCAAAGAAAATGGAGAAATATGCCCCAGTATAAGATTTAATGCCAAAGTCATGAGGTAAATAACCACTGCTAATCATCCATCTGTGTACCACTGCCCAAACACAATCTCGTCAAGGAGAGGGGAATATGCCCCAGTATGGATATTTGATGTAGAATAAAGAATCTGTCAAAATCCATCAAAATCCATCAAACATCTCTATAACCATGAATAAGATAGCCACACAACCCAAAGATGACTAGGAATCTTGGAGAAAGGGGGAGATATGCCTTAGTGTGGATATCTAATGCACAACCAAATGATGAATCCAATATCATCAATGGACTGTCCCTAAACTCGAAAATCCATCAAACATCGATATGCTCAGCAAGAGAGAGCAACCAAATGCTTCCAAAAGTACCTCCCATAAGAGAAAGGATAGTAACAAATTTACTTCAACCAATCTATATAAGCCCGTCCAAATGAAAACTATCAAAGATAACATCTGATCTTGTGGCCTCAGGGTGGTCTTAAGACAAGGGACGTAACGTAGGCCAGGGTGATAGGGTGAAAGAAATGAGGGGAATCTAGGCTCAAATACCTAATGATCAAACTCATACCCTCGTGTACAAGATGTAATGCATAGCAAAAATCTCATGAGCCATGGACCTAAAGGTAACCAGAGGAAATGTCGATGGTGAAACAAGAGAAAGGATAAGTGGTCAAACCATCAATGAAACATGTGAATGATGTGAAAAAGGTATCAAATCATAAATGTGTATCAATATGTAGGCAATAGATAAAAGGTGGGACGAAAATCTGGAAAAAGGTGGTGACACACAAAAGAAGGCAATGAGAAAGTGGAATGAATGATGATCAACCCATATCCATACAATAAAGGAAAGTATATCACCAGTGATGGAATGATGGGTAAGAAAAAGATTCGGAGACCCTAGTGAAAGGTTACTCGTCTCTCATATGGTACTCATCTCTCATACCTAATACATATCAACCATGATCCAAGAAGCATGGGATCTCATAGAACTCTCACATGAACTCTTGACACTCCTAATGCATAACAAGAGTGGCTCAAGGAACAAAAAGTGCTCATGGAAAATTTGCACAAACTCTCAGTGATAAACCTAATAAACCCTAAAAAATAACAACACATGCTCAATGGAGTAGGATGTCAAGTACAAATATTTCACTGCGTTTTTTTTTTTTTTTTGCATATTGATTACTACTCAAAAAGTGTTATTTCATAGCTTGTAATTAACTCTTATAAACACTTTTGAGTAGTAGTTATCACCTTTTAACCCAATTAACATATTAAGGACCCTTGCAATCAATTCTAATCAAATTGTGTTAAGTTTTGGTGTTTTGATAGCTTTTTGATCACCAAAACAATAAGAGATTGAGGAGAGTTCTTTGGAATCCATGGCAAAGCAATGGAAAGCTCAGAAACATGAAGAACCGAAGCTTTGAAGTCCTTTGCCATAAGCAAATCCGAAACGCAAGGAGTAAAAGATGTCCAGACAAGGCGTCCGGACAGGATGGCCGCGGAAGTCAATGATCCGGACAACATATCAGATAGGATATGCTATCTTCCGGGTGTGATGTTCACGACTACCGTGTGCTTCTCCTTGAGGGAATTCGGATGGAGTTGATCCGGATATCCTTGCGCGCTCCGTGTCATCCGAGAGAGGGGTCCCTACACCTTGCACACGGGGAAGAATTCTATCCGGCTAGCATTCCACCTCATCCGGATATCTCACATCCGGATAGGAGAGGAAGATGTTTCAACTTCTCCGGATATACATATCTGGATCTTCTGATAGCGCTTACTCGGAGAGTTTTTCTCTCAATATACAGTGTCGCGGTGTTATCCTGAAGCTTCCTGATATTTCCGACCGACATCTTGAGATATTTTCAACCGATATTTTGGGATATTTTGCTTTAGATATTTGATGTCTAAATCCCCAAAATCTCCTTGTAATCCACCTATCATAGGATTCCTTAGTCTTTAAGTAAGAACAAGGGGTGAATAACCTCTTATATATAGTTTGTAATTTCCTTTACACAGAACATCGATCCATATATCGAATATATCATCGATCATATAATATATGTGAAATCGACGAACAGAGCACTTGCTCTGTTTTTCCTATATTTGTTTTCTCTTTAGTTTTCTTTCTAGCCAATCAAACTCTGAGGATTTTTCCTCAGAGGATGAGTGGCTAGGCTCTTCGTCTCTTGGAGTAAAGAAAGTCGGGTAAGTTTCTTCATGCATAAATTGGAAGTTTTGTTGTTTTAGTTTTTAATGAAGAGAAAGCGTGACCCGTTAATGTTTTTTATCTTTTTAGTTAACTTAAAACGCCTTTAACTCACCTAGGCTAACACTTGGTAAGGCACGTGATCTCCATCCATTGAGATGCACTTGTTTATCTCTTGCGAGCCTTTGGGAGGTGGTTTAGAGGTAGGATTTTCTAGAATAGCCAACACTTGGTAAGCTTTTGGACTCCAAGGAGACATCCATTAGTTATCTCTTGCGGGCTTTTGACGGGTAATCCAAGGTTAAAGATCACCTTGAATGGCAAATGCTAGGTGAGAGGCACGAGCCATTGCAAGTTGCATCAGTGAGAGGGATTTAGTGTTTGAAACCATTAAAGGGAAGCATCTGTACCACACCGGTTATATAATTAACTATAAACAAGTCACCGAAACTCTCCTTTTTGTATGAGGAACCTGAACCTAGTGATCTAAACTCCAAGAAACACTTTTCTTTGTAAGTAAAATCAGTTACTATTTTTGGTTAGTTTAAAACCAAACCTTTTTCATTTAAACATCTTTATGTTTTCTTTTAAAGCTAACCTTGAAATGAAAAGGCACCAATTCATCTTTGAATTAATATCAATTGTGAAGTGAAAACCCATCCCAGTGAATGACCCTAGAGCCACTATGCTATGCTAGCTAAGGCTATCCTAGTACATGGTGTAATAGGTTATGAATTTTGTTGATTGCTCCTATCAGAGGACTGAAATCAAGACACCAGCTGGACATGAATCAAATGGCACCACTGTCAGGGACCATTGAGAGGACACGAATCAGCTGAGACACCAATTGGGAACGAATCACATATCCTGATCATCAATACATCATACTCCAATGAGACATTGGAAGGAATGAATAAACTCTCTCAAATAACTGACGAACACATGAAACCCTATCCCACGAGAAAACCTCTCAAGCTAAAACCTCTTAATCAATGCCAAATGATGAAATGAAGGGAGTGATACAACTGCCCTATATGTATAAATATGTGAAGAATCATCACTCCAAGTAAAGAAAATATGATATGTGGCAACCAATGATAAAAAGCCAGGATTGAGATGAAAATGTGAAAATAACAGAATGTAACAGGCAGAGTGGTGAGGTGATGATAGCAAGGATGAGGAAAATAAGCCTATAAGTCCAAAGCTCATGAGACTTTCCTAGCAAAGTATAACTATACATCAAAGGGCCCCAACCCGGGTATAGAAATGATAAGCAATGTTATAGAAAAGAAAAGGCTATAGCATACCACATGAGGCTTAATGGGCTTGCAATGGTCTAATATATCAATAAAAGTGACAAGGTGTAAGGCTAACCGAAATGATGGCCACCTATCCTACGACCATAATCTCTAATGTAATACTTCTTCAACTGGTCCACATTGGTAGGCTCTGAAAACGGGTTTCCATTTAAGTTGGTCAACCATGCAACCCCTTTTGGAGTCAACTCTAAAATAACATAAGGCCCACTCCAACTAGGTATGAACTTCCCTCTAGAGTCTCCAACTAAGCCTCTAAGAATCCTCAAAACCAAATCCCCTTTCTAGAATGGTCTAGGCTTAACCCGTTTCTTGAAAGCACAAGCCATCTTTTTTCTGATAGGCTTGAACTTGATCCGCTGCTCTCAATCTTTTCTCATCCAAAAGGTTAGGCTGATCAAATCGAGCCTGAGCCCACTTTGTCTCAGAAATCTATTGCTCGAGAGCTACTCTCAATGAACCCATCTCTGTCTCAATTTGCAAAATAGTCTTCACACCATACACTAGAGAGTAAGGTGTAGCTCTTGTAGAGGTGCGAAAACAGGTACAATATGCCCACAATGCAAAATGGAGTTTCTTTTACCAATCTCGAGAGGTTTCAACCATCTTCTTAATGTTCTTATTTGCAACCTCTACTGCCCCATTAGTTTGTGGCATGTATGCAGAAAATCTATGATGTCGGATGCCATATTTCTACAACAAAGTGTCAACCTTAGCTCGAAAATGTACCCCTCTATTTTAAGCTCAAAATGAATTAAACACTAATTAAGGCAAATCTAAAAATCAAATATTTAACGCATAAGATTAATTATTTTAACAAAATAAAATTTTACTTAAACCCAAAATTAAATTTAAAAACTATCCAAAGCAAAATTTAAAACTAAATTTCTAACCTATAAAATTAATCTCATTAACAAATGGATAAATAGATAACACATAAATAAAATAAATATGGACTCATGGAATTGATATTATTTTATTTCATAAACTTTCATTACTAAAATGAAATCTAAACTTATAAAAGTTTTTAACATCAATTATGACAATCCTAAAATCAAATATTTAACACTTAATATTAACTATTTTAACGAACTAAAATTTCACTTAAACCATAAATCAACTTAAAGAAAAACTATCGAAGACAAATTTTAAAACTATGTCTCTAACCTATAACATAAATCTTGTTAATAAATGGATAAATAGTTAGCATATAGATAAATAGATCTCAAGTTTAACAATGACTTATAGTGGCATAACAGTAAATTCATAAAGAACTTTTAACATATCGTATTGATGGATTAAAAAAATATATAAGAGGAGAAAAATTCACCCAACCGGATGTGTGTACGGGTGGTAGGCTTCCCAAAGTGGCAGCCGCGTGAATGATTCGACTAACCAAAATCAACTAGTTGTGCGTGCTCCAAAACAACCCGGAATGGTGCGTCGTTGACGTGAAAGGGCTAGCAAATGAACTCCGGCTGCTATGCTTGATACTAACCGGCTGTGGCGCTATCAAAACAGCTCGGATGTGTGCAGTTGATGCGATGAAGAACAAGCAAATGAGCAGTTGTTGTGCTTGGACCAAATCTGGATGTGTACGGTTGGTTCTTCTTTTGTCTTTCGATGATGCGGGTGTTCCAAAAATTCTCTCGATGGTGCGGCTGCACCTTTCTTCTCTTTGATGCGTGCCTTCCTTTTCTTCCTTCACCGGTACGACTGTTCCAAAAATTCCCTCAAGAGTGTGACTGCACCTTGCACCTCTAGAAGAAATGGTTTTTATTCTCTTCAAGAGTGCGGTTGCACATGCTCTTGCTTTCCAATGGTGCGGCTGCACCTTGCACCTTTAGAAGAAATGGTTTTGATTCTCTTTAAGGGTGTGGCTACACCTGTTCTTGCTTTTTAATGGTGCGGCTGCACCTGCTCTTGCTTTCCAATGGTGCGGCTGCACCTTGCACCTCCAAAAGAAATGGTTTTGATTCTCCTCAAGGGTGAGGCTGCACCTGTTCTTGCTTTCTAATGGTGCGACTGCACCTTGCACCTCCAGAAGAAAAGGTTTTGATTCTCCTCAAGGGTGCGGTTGCACCTGTTCTTACTTTCTAGTGGTGCAACTGCACCTTGAACCGCTCTATCGATAGAAAAACCCACCTTTCCGATCACCTCTCTCTTGTTTTTTTTGTTTTTTTTTTTTTTTTTGCTCTTGGTGCGGCTGCTGATCCTTCCTCAATGGTGTGTCCTTCCATTCTTTTTTCTTTTTCCTTAATCTCTTTCCAATCACTCCCTTAGGCTCCTCTCTACTCACCGTGATGGAAGACACACCAGGAAAGGTTTTTTTTTTTTTTTTGTATCCGGATCACCCTCAATCTCTTCCAATTATTCCTCTTTTTTTCCTTTTTGAATTTGTGCTCTTTCAACCTGTCTTCTTTCATGCGGCTGTCAAAAGATTTTTTCTGCCCAATGGTTTTTTCCTTCTTTTTTTGGATTACCACATTCTTTTCTTCTCCATCTCTCTCATCAATCACCAACCATCTATTCAAGTTTCATTTTTCTAATGGTGTTTTTCTTCCTTTCTCAAATTACCACCTTCATTTTCTTTTCCATCCCTCTCATCAATCACCAACCGGCTATCCAAGTTTCATTTCTCTAATGGTGTTCCCTTCCTTTCCCATACATGCTCCCTGTCCTTTCCCATATGGAGCTCATGGAATCTCATGCAAAACAAATAAAAAAATAAATGGAAGAGAAAAATACAAATAGAAGAAAACCAAGGGTTAGAATAATAATAAAAAAAAACATGCAACTAAGAATTAAAAATCCAAAATATGTAATTTTAAATGAAATTAAAGATATAGATCACATGCATAACTAAAATGAATTATCAACTCAAGCAATTCTCTATCAAAATAAATTAATAAATAGATAAATAAAAAAAATGAATATGATTATTAAGTCATGCAATTTCCTAAAAATAAATATATAAATGAATAAAACTAATAAATAGAGAAAGATAAAAAAGACAAAAACGAAATCAAGCACATGCAAGCCATACGAGCTATGCAGCCGTGCAAGCCATGCATCCATGCAAAAATGTTCTAAATGGGCCTAGGGTGCTTAAGTGGGAATAAGGTAATGCCTAATGGGCCTAAGGTGCCTAAGTGGGCCTTAAGTGGTGCCTAATGGGCCTAAGGTATCTAAATGGGCCTATGATGCCTAAATGGGCCTAGGGTGCTTAAATGGGCGTAGGGTGCCTAAATGGGCCTAGTGTGCCTAAATGGGCCTAGGGTGCCTAAATGGACCAAGTGTGTCTAAATAGGCCTAGGGTGCCTAAGTGGGCCTAGGGTGTCTAAATGGACCTAGGGTGCCCAAATGGGCTTAGGATGGTCTCCAAGTGGGCCTAAGGTGCCTAAATGGGCTTAGGGTGCCTAAGTGGGCCTAAAGTGGTGCCTAATGGGCCTAGGGTGTCTAAATAGGCCTAGGGTGCCTAAGTGGTCCTAGGGTGGTGTCTAAGTGGGCCTAGGGTGTACTAAGTGGGCCTAGGGTAGTGCATAATGAGCCAGGTGTGTCTAAATGGGCCTAGGGTGCCTAAGTGGACCTAGGGTGGTGCCTAATTGGCTAGGTGTGTCTAAATGGGCCTAAGGTGCCTAAATGGGCCTAGGGTGGTGCTTATATTGAACCTAAGTCTAAATTAGAGTTGCCAAGAGTCACAATGGGGTTAGATAAATCCCTCAACCAAAGTCCTCAAGGTGGCTTAAGAAAAAAAAAAAAAAAGATAGGTTACACGAGTAGTATTAGGCCACCAGGGAATTGCTGTAAAGTACCGAACAAATACCTAATAGAATATGTGCTAGGAGGACAAAATGGAGGGTCTATAGTGGAGTTTACCATTGATTTGGTACCAGGAGAAACTGCTATCTCTAAGACTCCATACAGGATGGCACCTGTAGAGCTTAAGGAGTTGAAGGCTTAGCTTCAAGAGTTGTTAGATAATGGTTTTATTAGACCTAGTGTTTCACCTTGGGGAGCTCCTGTTTTATTTGTGAAGAAAAATGATGGATCAATGAGACTCTGTATTGATTATAGGGAGTTGAATAAGGTGACTGTGAGGAATAAGTATCCTTTTCCTCGAATTCATTATTTGTTTGATCAGCTTCAGGGTGCTTGTGTATTCTCTAAGATTGATCTTCGACCTAGATATCATCAATTGAGGGCCAGAGGTGTGGAGGTACCCAAGACAACTTTTCGAACTAGATATGGGCACTATGAGTTTTTGGTTATGCCTTTTAGTTTTACTAATACACCTACTACCTTTATGGATTTAATGAATAAGGTATTCAAACCCTATCTAGATCAGTTTGTGGTGGTTTTTATATATGATATTTTGGTGTACTCAATGAGTGGAGAAGAGCATGAGCGCCATTTGAGTATTGTATTGCAGACCCTAAGATATAAGCAGTTGTATGCTAAATTGAAGAAGTTTGAGTTTTGGTTAGATAGAGTCTATTTTCTTAGGCATGTAGTGACTAAGGATGGCATCTCAACTAACCTTGGAAAGTTAGATGTTGTAGCAAATTGGAGGAGACCTAGTACTATGACTAAGATTCGAAGTTTCTTAGGAGTTTTTGGTTACTATAGGTGATTTATTAAGGGGTTCTCTAAGATTGCCCTACCTTTGACTAAGTTGACACAAAGAGGGGTTAAGTTTGAATGGTCTGATGATTGTGAACGTAGTTTTTAGGAATTAAAGAGCAGATTAGTGATAACTCATATTTTGAATATCCCTTGAAGATCAGGAGGATTTGTGGTGTATAGCGATGTCTCTCATCAAGGTTTGGGTTGTGTTCTTATGTAGCATGGGAAAGTTGTGGCTTATGCTTCTAGATGGTTGAAGGCTTATGAGCGAAATTACCTTACTCATTATCTAAAGTTAGCTACAGTGATTTTTACACTTAAGATTTGGAGACATTTTCTTTTTGTGAAACTTGTGAAATATTCATAGATCATGAGAGTTTGAAGTATTTGTTTTCCCAAAAGGAATTGAACATAAGACAAAGGAAATTGATAGAACTACTTAAGCACTATGAGTGTATTATTTAGTATCATCTAGGGAAAGCGAATGTTGTAGTTGATGCCTTAAGTAGAAAACTAGTTGGTTCCCTAGCAGCTATTAGAGATTGCCAGAGGCAATTAATTGAGGATTTGAGGAGTTTACAAGTCCATTTTAAATTTTTGGACTCAAGAGCACCTATGGAGAATTTCAGAGTATAACTAGAATTAGTTGGGAGAATTAAGACCCTACAAAAGAATGATTTGCAATTAGTGCAACTTATAGAGGAAGTTAAATAGGGTAGTAAACCTAACTTTGTTTTATCAAATGATGGGATCTTAAGGTTTGGGACTAGACTTTGTGTTCCAAATGATGGAGACTTAAGGAGGGAGATTTTAGAGTAAGCTCATTTGTTATAGGCTTACGATCCACCAGGAGGGACAAAGATGTATAAAGATTTAAGACAAAATTATTGGTGGTCAGGTATGAAGCGAGATATTACACAATTTGTGGCTCAGTGTTTGGTGTGTCAACAAGTGAAAGTTGAGCATTAACGACCAACATGGTCTTTGCAACTACTTTCTATTCTTGAGTGCAAGTGGGAACATATTACTATGGACTTTGTGACAAGGTTGCTAAGAACCTTAGGGGGTAATAATACTATTTGGGTGATTGTTGATTGATTGACAAAGTCTGCTCACTTCCTGCCAATGAAAGTCAATTTCTTTATGGACCATCTAGCTTCTTTATATGTCAAGGAGATTGTGAGAATTCATGATATACTTGTTTCTATAGTATCTGATAGAGATCCTCCTTTTACTTCTAGATTTTAGCATAGTCTATAGAAACCTTTGGGTACTAAGTTGAGTTTCAATACTGCTTTACATCCTTAAATTGATGGTAAATTAGAAAGGTAATTCAAATTTTGGAAGATATGTTAAGAGCTTGTACTTTAGACCTAAAAGGTAATTGGGATGATTACTTACCTTTAGTAGAGTTCTCTATAATAATAACTTTCAAGTTAGCATTAGGATGGCAACTTTTGAGGGGTTATATGGTAGGAAATGTTGATCTCCTATTTGTTAGGATGATGTTACAAAAAGGAAACTTTTGGGGCTTGAACTTGTGCAGTTGATGGTTGAAAAGGTTGCTTTGATTAAAGAAATATTCAAAATGGCTCAAAGTAGACAGAAGAGTTATGCTGACAATCACAGGCGAGATTTGGAGTTTGATGTATGTGATCATGTTTTCTTAAAAGTTTCACTTATGACGTCTGCGATGAGATTTGGGAGAAAAGGGAAACTCAATCCTCAATTTGTGGGTCCATTCGAAGTATTAGAAAGAGTAGGCACTCTGGCGTATAAAGTGGCCTTGCCCCCAAGCTTGTCTAAGATTCATAATGTGTTCCATGTTTCATCTTTGAGGAAATATGTTTTTTGTCCCTCTCATATTGTGGAGTTGGAGCCTAATCAGATTTATGAGGACTTAACTTATAAAAAAGTACCAATTCAGATTGTGGATGTGATAGACAAGGCACTACGCCATGCTATTGCCAAGTTGGTAAAGATTTAATGGAGTAATCACAGTATTTGAGAAGCCACTAAGGAATTAGAGGAAGAGATGAGAGAAAAACATCTATATTTTTTTCAAGACCCAAGTATCTCAAGTTTAGAGGACTAAACTTTTGTTAAGGAGGGAAGGATGTAACACCCCAAAATTAACTTTAGGGGCAAAACAATAAATTATTAATTAATTAATTAAACTCATCAAAGGTAAAAGAGTCCTTTTACAATTAATAATCCTAGGTATAAATTAGAATTTCCTCTTATCTTCTCTATTCAGAAAACCCTATTAACCAAAAATTAGAAAATTAAAGAATGTAAGGTTGAAGGTTTAAAGGTCTAAGGTTTGAAGTTCAGATTTTTCTAGGTAAGTTTCTAGTCCAAAATTAATATATTAGATTCATTAGTTAGTTTTGAACACATTAGATATTCTTTAGAAAATTTTAATTTAGATTATGTCAGTTTATTTAATTTTTTTTTAAGATCAAAATATTGGAAACTTAAGATTATGGGCTGTTTTATTGTTGGAAAATGAGAAATTCTAGAAATTGGGAAATTTTAAGTTTTTAGATGAAAAAAAAAGGATGCATGTGCGTGTGAGAAGAAGGAAGTATGATGGGAAAATAAAAGAAAAAATAGAATAAAAACAATATTAATAATAAAGGAAGACATGTACTGTGTGGGAGTGTGTGTTTGGTGTTTAATATATATATATAATTATATTAACAATGATTGGGAGTTGTTATGTATATAGGTTATGTTTGGTGAAAAAAAAGAGCTGAAAGTGAGAGAATATAATATATAAATAAAAAGAGGTGAACCACAAAGTTAGGTTTATGGTATTATAATTATATTTGTGATGAATGCAAATTAATAAATAAAATAGAATTTAATTAGTGAAATAAATTATAGTTTAATGAAATTACATTGTGTCCCTATGAAAAATTGAAAATAAAATTAAAGGTTTATATGAATTAGAAGTTTATTAATTCTTCTAAAATAAGAATAGATTAAATTATCTCTCATAATTAAAAACATTGGTTTGAATACCTAAGATTTTAGTCAAACCTATAATTTTAGATAAATAGTAATGGTTATTTCTCTTATGTTTTGTTAGGTGAAGAGTAGCCTTTCCAAATTATTTTTCTCCAAAGTTTTTTAGGACTTCTTTTGAGGTAATAGAAATTAATACAGATTTTGCAAAAGAAAATAATTTTTTTGTTATATATATTGTTTGAAATGTGAAATTGTTGTTTTTGCTTGTAAGTATGGAACAAATAGATTTTTGCATGGAAAATGTGTTATAACATTTATTTCATTTATAATGAGACATATGGAGATATTCTGCTTTTGTAAGTTGGAATAAATAAAATAAAGAATTTGACTCTGGTTTGTTTGGCCTTTGTCAACCGGATATAATAGTTGGTTTTTTAGCTCTTGTCAATGAGATATAATAATTGACCTTTACATTTTTGTGGTGGGGAATGTAATTGATTTGGGCCCTAGCCTCAAGGGGTTTGGTTAGAGGTTACTAGTACTAGTAGTGTTTGGTTCCGTCAACCTTAAAAGGAACATTTGAGGCAAGCCACCCATTTGTAAAGTCCCGCTTAATTGGGCACTATTTGTTATTTGATAACCAAAGTGAAAACAATTGAAATGTATTTGATTTGAAATGAATATGAAATGATTTTTATATATATGAAAATGTTTGGTTGAACAATTTAAATGTATTAGCATGTTTAACTCAAAAGTTTTATAAATAAAATATATATTATATCTCCATTGTGTAAGTATAATTGAAAACATTTTATCCATGAAATTGTGTTAATGTTCCTTATTGGGCTTTGAGCTCATCCCCTTTTGTTGATAAGTTTCCAAGTACCCTCAATTCAGGCCAAGAGTGATAGTTAAAGGGGAAAATTGGCTTGTTAAGACTTTTATTAAAACTCTCTTTATTTTGGGCATTGTTTAGATGTTAAAATTTATTTCCCATTTAATTTATTTAAGTTTGGAGTTATTTAGACAATAACACTTGGGTTGATGTGTTAGTTTTTATAAATTGATATTTGGAGATTTTAGAATTTATTTATTTTACTACTCTGAACAACAATTTGGTAATTGGTAATTTCCAGTTACAAGATGAAAGTTTGTGTCATTTCCACTTTGAGCCTTCGGGCTTGAGGTGTGAAATGACCATCATGCTTTTGGAGTGGATTTTAGGGTGTGGCAATTACTATTATGATGAAGAAACAAGGAAATATATAAAAAAAAAGGTAAAATGGCTCCAACTGGACTAAAAGCACCATAACAAAATGAAATTAGAAAGTAAAAAATGAAAATGTATTAATTGTTCCAAGGAATGTGCCGAGCTTTTAATTTATTATGAGCCCAAACGATGGATTCAATAAGTTCTTGCCAATAACCACGCCCGCTAAATAGAAACATTAAACTAAAAGCCCATACAAAATGAGCACCTAGGAAAAAAAGACCATATGCGGATAATGAAGAACCATAAGACTGAATTACCTGGGATGCCTGTGCCCATAAGAAATCGCGGAGCCACCCATTAATAGTAATGGAACTTTGCGCAAAGTTTCCTCCCGTGATATGAGTTAACACCCCTTGATCACTTATACTCCCCCAAACATCTGACTGCATTTTCCAACTGAAATGGAATATTACTACCGAAATTGAATTATACATCCAGAATAGCCCTAAGAAGACGTGATCCCAAGCTGATACTTGACATGTACCCCCTCTTCCAGGTCCATCACATGGGAAACGAAAACCAAGGTTTGCTTTATCCGGTATCAAATGAGAGCTACAAGCAAATAGAACACATTTTCAGAGTATTAATACCATCACATGAATTGTAAATGTATGAATGTGATGTACCAAAAAATTTGTGGTTCCTAACAGAATAGGTAACAAAGCTACTAATGAGGCAGATGTAGTGATTTTTTTTCCTTTTTTCTCTTCCTAGCTTTGTTTTTCTCTCTCAAACTTATTAGAGGACTAACTGTAATATGCAAGGACCAAACACATAGATGTGAGGTTTCACAAGATCAAGGAATTGGTTTCTTCTAGTGAATTGTTACTTGAGAAGGTTCACACCTCTGAGAATGCACTAGACATGTTGACAAAGCCTATTACCACAAAAAAGTTTAAGCTGCTTGAACTTGATTAATGTCTCCAAATGTTAGATAGGTGATGCCCCAACCTATTGTCCCAGGTAGAGTTACAAGCTATGTTTCATGCTTCCTAAGGGGTGAATATTCGACAAGGTGGAGATTGTTGTAGTATGTGGCTCATATGGAGAAAAAAAAAAAAGCAAATGTCAAAGTGGATAAGGTTCAGAGGTATTTTTGGAATTTCATTACTTGAGGGTTAGTATAAGTACCTTTTTATGTAACCCTAATTTGACATATAGTGAAAGTCTTCTTCCCTGTTCCCATGGACGTAGACAATCTACCGGGCTATGTTGAATCTGTGTGTTTTCTTTTCATTTTTCTCTAATTTTTTCACTAAGAATCATTGCACAAAAATCAACACTTGCCAAGTTGTATTCCACTATTATATTTTTCTTTTAAATAATTTACATGATGAAAACAACTAAGAAATGCCAAAACGAAGAAAGGTAGTTATAATGTGTATTTTTAATGGAAAATTCTATTATAGGCATATGATACTAGGTTCTTAGAATAAAATTTATGTTCTATGTTTCAAAGAAAAATCTGTCATTAATATATGTGATATGAGATTTTTTTTAATCCTATTTAATCCTATTAGTTGTACTCAAAAGCTTGTTATTTTCTTATTTTCCTTTAATCACAAGGCTAGGCTATTGTTTGAATCTCATCAAAGGAGGTAATGATATCTTTTTTTCTCATATATTGGTGTTGACCTAATATAATATCCACTTAATGAGATGAGATGAGTAAATATATATATATATATATGCACGGTTACTCTCTTGTTTCATTTAGTATTAGAGTCATTCACTTGAAGACATGTTTTTTTGCTCAATTCAATGGACAATGTGGTTGCATAATAAATGCTTCAGGTCATTTTTTTTCTTTTTTCTTTTTTCAATCCAAAGTAGTTGAAATCATGAGACAATAAAGTTAGATTCAAAAAATTATCTTTTTTGGAGAGATCAATTTATGCCCCTTCTTATTTCCAATGGTTTTTTAAAATATGTTGATGGGTTAGAACCGGTACCACTAAAACTATCATACTCCAAATATAATGCATGGTTTGTTACTAATCAATATGTTTTAAACTTGATCAAAGGATCATTGTATCTGAGTGCATGTCCACATGTCAAGGATCACCTCCCAACACCTAACTCACCAAGATTGTTAAGGCTACAACCACATTCTTATATTTAGGGAACCATTTTTTTACACACACATACTTGGGAGCGATCAAAAGTGGATTTTCTTAAGGATGAGACTAGATATATTATTTGTGGGAGTAATCAATCCTAAAGATGAAACTTCTTTCTTGGTAACATAGATGTCAAGAATCTTGGCTATATCTTAGCTTAGGTATGAAGTGGAAGAATCACCTAAAGTAGTCTTACTTGCATGATTTGAGGATCAAACATATGTCAATCTTGCTTTAGGAAACTTTCCGAGGTTAAGGCAAAGATATTAATTAGAGAGGGTTTCTCTACATAATAATAAGATCATGATCTACCCAAAGTAATCTTCATTCTTATGATCCTACTAGAAATGTATTTTTCTTAACGAAGATTTAGGGATGAATTGAAATTTCATCATAAAAAATAACATTCTCTAATACAATTTTAAATATTGTCACTAATGTGAGTTTCCTAAAAACTTTTCCTAACGAATGGGGTGATTTTATCTTTAAATAGTGTTATTAAGTTGTAATATATATTATTAAATAATATTGATAAATACCTAATTGATTTATTTTACTATTAAATAGTATATTCTTAATTTTGATATTATAGTAGTATTATTATGAAATAATATAATATATATTATGGTAGCAATTAATATTTATATTATATTATTTTGTATGAATAATAATAAATTAATCAAAGAAATTGAAAATTAAATACTATAATATCAATTTATTTAAATTTAAATTTTTTCTTATAGAATAATATAAATATATGATTTAAGTAATTAATATGCATAGTGTAATCTGTTTTTTATATTACTTCATATTTATAATAATAATAATAATAATAATAATAATAATAATAATAAAATATTAGAGATATGCAAAATTACATCATATAAATTTATTACAATTTCAACGTTTTTTTTATATAGTGTTATCCACAAATAAGTAATACTATATGATTTTTATTCTATTGGCCATGAGTAAGCTATAGTGGTCTAATTTTGTCTCATTCAATATTGTAATTTTTCATTCAAGAAGTAAATTTTTTTTATTAAATTATCTAGTCAAATTTAATTGTCAAACTTAATTATAATTTCTTTAATTATTATTTGGTTTCTAAATAATTGTTAAAAATTGAATTTATCAAATAAATTACCCAATATCTATAAAGATGTTTCATTGACTTAAAATCTTTAATGTCTTTTTACTCCTTTATTTTTATGATATATGTTCTTGCATAGAGATATCACCTTAATTTTTTTTAAATGTTATTTTTGAAATCTAGAATGTCAAATGTTATTTTGAATAAATGTGAAGATTAGATTGATTTATTTAAAAGGATATAGTCTATAACCCAAGAAGAAACAACTAGTTTCATCCCATAAAATTTGCTTTTATGAACTTACAAATTGTCCAAATCAAGACTTTTGTAAGGTAATTTTGATAGTTTAATTATTATAAGGTTTTACATAAATTATGACCTCTTTTAACTTAAGTTGTGGCTATGGTCAATTAGAAAATAATGTAAAGTGATTGTGAGGGCTTTACTTAAAAATTAAAGATTTTGTATACCCATATACTAAAGAACTCTATTTATTGAATAAAATGCTCAATTTATTTGAAAAGGAGGATGACTGTTTAATTTTCAATTAAAATAATTTACTTTAGATGATTATATATGAATAAGACTATATGCTTATACTTTAGTCAATTAATTAATTTTCAAAGTTGTATTTGCTTATTTAGTTGAAATTGACATATTGCAGGCTCACTGAGTGTTTGACACCTTCTACAGATTCTCAAACCTTTTTTTTTTATATATAAATAAACTATTTTTTTGTTTTAGAAGTCACTTTATTTCTTATTTTATTTTTCTTTTTAAAACATAAAATAATCGACGACTTCAATTGTATTTTGGGTACAGAAGGAAGGAAAATCAAACTAAATCTTATTGTTTTATGTTTTTCTACAACTTTATTTTGGGTATTTATCTTAATAATTGCTTAATGTGATTTTACAAATGTCATATATAAATATAATTATTCTTATAGTTGTTGGCTTTTGGATGAAGTTGTTTTGATTTAAATGCGGTGATTTATGAAGGGATTTTGGACACTTTTATACAGAATAGTACTCCTTTGACCAGTGACTTCTAAGCATTAGCTTTCATTATTTTGGTATTAGAGAAAAAAGAAATTATCTTTTCTTGATAGTTTAGTTTTTCTAGGCTATGTTTGGTTAATAAAAAATTTGAGGTAAAATGTCAGGGAAAAGAATATAAAGAGAAAAATGATAAGGGAAAGAAAGAAAAAAGTGTAGTAAAATGAAAAAATAAAATTAAAATTTGTAAATTTTGTTTACATGCTTCTTCAAACTCATTCCATTTATTGTACCTCTTGTATATAAAGATTGAATAATTTAAGAATGCATATTTTAATTAGTTTTAATTATATATATTTTGTTTTCTTTACTATCTTTCACAATGAAAGGAATCATGAGAAAATTATTTTTCTCAATATTTTTTAGTACTTTTCTATAGCCAAACACAAAATTAAGCAAACATAGTCTTAGGCAAACTGTGAGGCTTTCTATTAGATGTTGGCCCATTATAAAAGGTCATAGGCCCTTGTAGGTGTGAATTAGAGACTAAGGACTTGTTTGGTTAGTGTTTTCAAGAACTGTTTTTTGTTATTGAGAACAAAAAATACCAAAAATCCACGTTTGGAAAGTGGGTGTGCTATTAGTTCTCATCAGTCTCCTTTTCAAAGAACAACAAAATGTTGTTTTTTGGTAGATCGAAAAAATTAGTTGGGAAAAAGTTAGATCAGAGATTTTTCAATAATTTTTATGAATTATTGTTCCTCGTGGGTTTGTTTTACTATGTTTTTAGAACATAATCCAATTATATTTTGGATTTTGTAACCATCTTTTTTCTATATATCTATGATTTTTATGAATTTCTATCATGCTTTTTTTTTGTCTCAAATTTAAGGAGAAAAGCATGAAGTTTGAAGCTTTTTTCTTTTCATTCTCCAAGTCATGAGTTGGTGTTGTTACTAGAAGATTTGTTTTAGGGCTTGACTGGCCTTTTTGTTTGGTTTATGGGAAAACCCAAGGAGATAAGACATTAGAATGAAATATTGGAGCTTATTCTTGTTTGTACATTTTGCGCAGGTTTTGAAATTTTCTTTCTTTAGTTCATTGTGTTTGGAATTGGAATTGTAATTGGAAAAGACTACTTATGGTGAAATTTAATTAGTTGCTAAGAAAACTAAAGGAGAGAAGAAAATAGAATGAAAAATCTAGAGCTTATTCTTGTTCTTACATTTTGAATAAAGTTCAATTTTTTTTTCTTTCTCATTTCTTTGAGTTGGGAATTGATTTTGTCATTAGAAACTATATTGGGATTTATGTGTGCTTACAAATTCAAGTGTTATGTCACCCTTTTGTGCATGGTCTCTAAGAAAATGATGTCTAATCTCTATATGCTTAGTCCTAGAGTGTTGTACGGGATTTTTTGAAATATATATGGCACTAGTATTATCACACTTAATAGGAACATGCTAAAAAGATAAATCAAAATCACTAAGTGTTTGTTTCATCCAAAGACTTTGTGCACAACATAAACCGGCTGCTATGTATTTGGCTTCTGCCATTGACAAAACTACTAAATTTTGCTTCTTACTATGCCATGAAACAAGAGAGTGTCCTAGGAAATGACAAGTGCCACTAGCAATTTTTCTTTCAACCCTACAACCGGCAAAATTGGAATCCGAGAATCTAATTAATTCAAAGTTATCACTCTTAGGATACCATAAGCCTATGTCCATTGTCCCTTTCAAATATATAAGAATTTGTTTTATGACACTTAAGTGAGATTCTTTAGGGCAAGATTGAAATCTAGCACACAAGCATAGACTATACATAATGTCGGGTCTACTAGTGGTCAAATATAGCAAAGAACCTATCATGTCTCCATACATAGTTGAGTCAATGGATTTACCTTTCTCATCCTTATCAAGCTTGATGGATGAGCTCATTGGAGTCTTCATTATTTTGGCTTCTTCCATGTTGAACCTTTTGAGAATATCTCTTATATACTTTGCTTGATTGATGAAGGTTCCTTCCGTTAGTTGCTTGATTTGAAGTCCAAGGAAGAAGTTGAGTTTTCCCATCATGCTCATTTCAAACTCACTATGCATGCACTTAGAAAATTTTTCACAAAGAGAAACATTAGTAGCACCAAAAATAATATCATCAACATATATTTGAACTAAGAGCATATCCTTTTCTTTGGTCTTTATGAAAAGAGTTGTGTCAATTTTTCCCATCTTAAAACCCTTTTTTCAAAAGAAATGTACTCAATCTTTCATACCATGCTCTAGGTGCTTGTTTTAAACCATAAAGTGTCTTTTTAAGTTTAAAAACATGGTTAGGAAAGTTAAAAATTTGAAAACTAGGAGGTTGTTCAACATATACTTCTTCATTTATAAAGCCATTTAAAAAAACTCTTTTCACATCCATTTGATATAAAACAAAGTCTTTAAAACATGCAAAGGCAAGTAGCATCCTAATGGCTTCCAACCTTGCTACGGGGGCAAAGGTTTCTTCATAATCTATCCATTCTTCTTGATTAAAACCTTGAGCTACCAGTCTTGCTTTATTTCTAACAATTATGCCATTTTCATCCATCTTATTTCTAAATACCCATCTAGTTCCAATAACACTTTGATTTGAAGGTCTTGGTACTAATTCCCATACTTCACTTCTTTCATATTGATTTAACTCTTCTTGCATAGAAATCATCCAATTTTCATCAACTAAAGCATCATTTATAATTTTAGGCCCAATTTGATAGGTAAAAGCAAGATTATTGCAAATATTTCTAAGAGATGATCTAGTTCTTACCCCACTAGATGGATTACCTATAATTTGATCTTGAGGGTGGTTGATGACAAACTTCCAATCTTTAGGAAGGTCTTGGCTTGATTCACCTTGCACTTGTTGGGGAGGGAATAGTGCCAATGGTGATTCTTCTTTCTTAGGATCCTCTCCAATTTCTTCTTGTTACCTTATATCTTCAATTTTCAATTTTCCCATGGAGGTCTCCAAACCTAAATCATCATCAAAACTCTCTCTTTCTTGGAGAGAATTGTTAGATTCATAACAAATAACATGGATGGACTCCTCTACAACCATGGTTCTTTTGTTAAAAACTCTAAAAGCTTTACTTGATGTTGAGTAACTAAGGAAAATTCTAACATCCGATTTTGCATCAAATTTTCCAAGATTGTCTTTGGTGTTTAATATAAAACATTTGCACCCAAAGACTTTGAAATAGCTAATGTTGGGTTTCTTATTTTTCCAAAGCTCATAGGGAGTTTTCTTAAGAATGGGCCTCGATAATATTCTATTTAAAACATAACAAGAAGTGTTAACCGCTTCGGCCCAAAAATATTTTGGTAATTTTTTTTCATTTAGCATGGTTCTAGCCATTTCTTGAATAGTTCTATTTTTTCTTTCAACTACTCCATTTTGTTGAGGAGTTCTAGGAGCCGAAAAATTATGGTTGATACCATGCTCATTGCAGTATTCCTCAAAATCAATATTTTCAAATTCTCTCCCATGATCACTTCTTATATAAATAATTGTAAAACCTTTTTCATATTGAACCTTATTGAAAAAATTTGAAAACTCATAAAATGCTTCATTCTTTTGACTTAAAAACAAGACCCATGTGTATCTAGAGAAGTCATCCACAATAATATATGCATAAGACTTTCCTCCAAGACTTAGTGTCCTAGAGAGACCAAATAAATCCATATGCAACAACTCAAGTGGCCTAGATGTGGAAATGAAGTTTTTGTTTTTGATTTGCTTTCCCACTTGACAAGCTTCACAAACTTCATTTTTTTCAAAATTAATTTTGGGAAGACCTCTAACAAGTTCATCTTTGTTGAGTTGGGAAATGAGGTCCATGTTAGCATGTCCCAACCTCTAATGACACAACCAACTTTGATCATGCATGCTTGAAAAGCATCTATCATGGCCATCATATTTTGAAATATGTATAGCATAAATATTATCACATCTATGGCCCATGAAGATGGTTTTATCATTTTGAATGTCCTTGATGATGCAATGAGATGCTTCAAAAATAACTTTAAAACCTTTGTCACAAAGTTAACTAATGCTTAAAAGGTTATGTTTTAAACCATCCACTAATAAAACACTTTCAATAAGAGAGGATGTGTCATTACTAATGTTGCCTTGACCAATGATTCTTCCTTTTGCACTATTTCCAAAGGTAACATATCCTCCATTTCTCTTTGTAAGGAAAGAAAACTTGGATTCATCTCCGATCATGTGTCTTAAGCATCCACTATCCAAGAACCACTTATCCTTCTTTGAACCCTACAAAATAAAACTCATGTTGATTTAGGTTCTCATATCTTTTTGGGTCCTTGAGGGTTAGTGACCTTGGATTTTTTAATCCAAACCTTTTTAGCTTTTGCATTTGAATTCTTTTGAGAACCAAAAGTAACTAATGTGCCCTCCTCTTCCACAAAAATTGTAAGTAGTGGAAGGACTTGTATTTGTGGATTCTTTTACAAAATAGTTTTTAATATACTTTTGATTTTTTGAAGATTTGAATCCTAGCCCTTGTTTGTCAACAACACATTTTTTGCTTGCTAGAATCATTTCAAAAAATTTTTTTTTCACAAGAAAATATTGAGAGAGAGGAGGTCAACCATTCATTTTTCTTTCTCAAAATCTCATTTTCTTTTTCAAGATGAGTTTTAGAATTTTCAACAATTGAAAATTTTTTCTTTTACTTCTTCAAGTTCTTGAATTTTCTTTTTAAGAGAATTATTTTTCAAACTAAGTTTTTCAAAATCCTCATACAATTCTTCAAAAACATCATGCATATCTACATCACTAAAGTTAGAGTTTACCTCATCAAGTTCATCTATTTCCATGAAGCATATGTTTGCCACTTTTTTCTCATTTTCTTCTTCAGAGGATTCTTCACTTTCACCCAAGTGGTCGTGATTGCCTTCTTCATTCTCCTTTTGGCTTCACTTTTGTAGAGAGGATAATCATATTTAATGTGTCTCAGTTTTTTGCATTTGAAACACACCAAATCTCTTTTCTCTTCCCATTTCTCCTTGTCACCACGAGATAAAGATTCCTTTTTAGAAAGGTCTCTTCTAGAGGTGAACATTCTTCCTCTAAACCTTTCACCCCTCATGTCTTTGTTGAGCTTTCTTGTGATAAGGGATAAATCATTATCTTCTTCACTTGGTTTTTCTTCTTCCTTAGTTGTAGCTTTGAGAGCTATGATCTTCTTCTTTTTGTCTTCACCTTCTTGTAGCTTCTTTGCCAAATTGATCTCATATGTCATTAATGACCCTATGAGCTCCTCCATAGGTAGCTTGGTCAAGTCTTTTGCTTCATGAATTGAAGTGACCTTTGTATGCCACTTTGATGGGAGTGACCTTAATATCTTCATCACCTTTTCGGATTCCTTATAGGTCTTTCCCAATGCTTTAAGACCATTGACAATATCGGTGAACCTAGTGATCATCTCAACAATAGTCTTATTTTCTTTCATCAAAAGCAATTCATAGCTATGAACAAGTAAATTAATTTTTTACTCTTTCACTTGATTTGTTCCTCGTGAGTTATTTTAAGCAATCTCCAAATTTCTTTAGCCGATTTGCATTGACATATGATATTATATTCATTTCTATCCATAACACATTGCAATGTGAAAATGACCTTAGCAATTAATTGAAAATTTCTTCTATCAAGCTCATTCCATTCTTGCTTAGGTTTTGGAACCATGACTCCATCAACTAGTTTTGTAGGAAAAGTTGGGCCATCTTCAATGACGTCCCATACGTCTAAATTGGTTGATTATAAATACCAAGTCATTTTAGTTTTCCAATAGGGATAGTTGGTTCCCGTAAAAAATGGAGCTCTATGTTTTGCAAAAATTTCAATGTGAGATGAGCTTGATGGAATACCCATTTCTTCTTAGATGATTAACTCTTAAACAAGAGGCCTTGCTCTAATACCAATTGAGAAAATAAGGGCTAAACTTAAATGAGAAAAACACCCAAAAAGGGGGTGAATTGAGTTTTTCAAAATCTTTTTCAACACAAAAAATTCAAGCATAATATAAGCAAAAATTAAAGAGATAGAGTTAGAGAAATCAAACTCATATTTTATAGTGGTTCAACACTTCCTTGCCTACATCCACTCTCCTCAATCTCCTAACCAAGTGAGGGTTCCACCTTGAAGCTTCAACCAAGCTTCTAATCTTCTTTACCCTTGGATTCTGGCTCTAATAGGCTCTTACACAATCTCTTCAAGATTCAACTCACTTGAAGGCTCTAACACTCAATTTACAAGAATGATACTTTCTCAACCTAGCTCAATAATGGCTCAAATACAAATCAAAGCTAGGATGACTCACAAGGGTGCACTAAAAGATATGCAAGTGAAGATTTAATGCACCAAGAAAGAAATGAGAGCTTTTAAGGCAAGAACAAGTGGGTATATAATTGATTGCAAGTGTTCTCTATATCATAAATGAAGTGGAGCTCTCAATTTATAGGTTTCTAACCTCGGGAGCCAAGAAAAACAAAAAGCAGCCTTAACCAGTTGAGTTGGGGGTCGATCAGTTCACTAGCCGTTGAAACATTTAATGATTTGGCAGGTTACCATTGCTTCGATCGGACCTCAACCAGACCGGGAAAGAGTGTTTTTAACACTCCTCAACCGGATCTTGACTGGACAAGGGCAACCGATCGACCGGTTCCCTGGCCGGTTGAGCCGGTTGGCCAGTGCCTCGACCAGTTTAGTCTTTTGGCCCCGAAAACCTATCTTTTTCAGTTCTTTTCTTTTTTAACAGTTAGGAAAGATCTTTAGGTAAATTAATATGCCAATTTTGAAACGTTTTGCCTGAGGTACATTTGACAAAACTCGGGTTTTAATGAAATTGTAACTTTAAAGAATAAACTGGGTTTTCAAATATGCATGAGATGATATGTAAAACCTAAGTGCACCCATGCATTCATCTTACATTTGTTTCCTATGATTAAAAGTCTTCCTAATGTCTCGATCTTGTATCCATTAAATCCTTTGACGAATTTCCAAATTAATACCTGAGATTTGTTACAATTCAAACTAATTAGTAACTTAACCATGGTTTGTTATCATCAAAACCTGATTAGGACAACCCTTGGGCTAACACTTCCCAAACCTTTATTGAATATATTTGAGCCTTGGAAGAGTGTTTTGAGTGCAATGTTGTTCTAAAACTTGCATATCATTAGTGCACCATTCAATCCTAATTTTCTTGTATCATTTGAGCTTGAATTTTTTATACTAGGATTTTGTGAGATCAATTATTTGTATATCTTTGAGAGTAAGATTCTCAAGTGTGGGATATCACTTGAGATCGAGATTGTTGAAGAGTGGGATATCTCTTGAGGATTGTAAAGGGTGCTTGGAGCCAAAATTCTAAAAGGGTGAATTGGAACCATAATCCAATTGTATTGCTTGAAGGCTTGATTTGGAAGCCTTGAACTAATGGAACCTCAAGCTTGGGATTGAAGCTAGAGAAGAGTGGATGTAGGTCGGGTTACACCAAACCACTATAAAATCTTGTGTCTGCATTCTCTCTTCCCTACTCTTTTACTCTATATGCAATTGTCTTTATATTGTTTTATTATATACTTGCATATATTTGTCTCTTACATTCACATAGTTTAAATTTGCAAAAAAAAACTATCACCCTATTCACCCCCCCTCTAGGGTGATTACCATAGGTTTGATTAGCCTAATTTTTCTAACAATTTTAGTTCCTTAAAAGTTTAGAAAATAGTGTAAAAAATCCTATTTAAGTATGATTAATATTTTTTTTTTTTTTTAGAATTTTAAGAAGAAATATTGTCAAACAAATCATATTTAATCATAATTACTAATTTGAAAAGTAATAAAATTGTATATTAAATAATAAATAATAAATTTAGTAATATATAATTATTTTAATTATGATTAATTTATTTAATATAAAATGATTATTTATTTATTTTTATATTATATATCAAAGTACAACCATATTACAAAACGTTTTATATCTATAAAACCCTTACAACAAATTTTATTCTCTATTATATTAAACAATTACTAATATTATATAATAATACAGATTTATTATTAATTTATTTATTATCAAGAATATGAATTTATTTTTAACTTATTATTACTAGAATAAACTTTTTTTTTTTCAAATTCTTGCTTTATAATGTTTCTAGAGAAAAAAAAATCTCAAATAATAATAATAATATTATAATAATAATAATAATAATAATAAAATATATAAAAGGAAGGGAAACATTTAGGAAGAGTTTAGTTGTCCATTGATTTGGATAACATAGTAAGTAAAATGGACATTTTTTTGAATAATTGAATGACTCATTAAAAAGTGCATGTATTTCAAATTATTTTTAAATAAATGAAGATCATACTAATTTAAAAAAACCGAGGTTATTTTTTTCATATATTTTCATATTAGTGAATCAAATCCCACTTTTCCCTTAATAATTGATTATGCTTGAAGCTTTAATTTCATTGTTGTAAGACTGAGTACACATGAAGAAAGAATTTAGCAATGTTTTGCATCCCTTTCTAAATCACTTAGAAAGCACTTCCTTGTTAATAAAACAAACTCCAACTTCACACAAGTGAATTCAACCCAAGTGTTCTCCCCAACATTTTATATGCTAGCTTGCACTATTCTACTCTATACCATGCCACTTCTTCAATTGTAAAAAGAAGTCATAAAGCTTCTGACGATCAGGAAGAGAAGTGGACACACTCTCCTTTTCCATGCACCTTTTAGCCCATGTAATCAACTTTGGGCACTCAGCTTCTATACTGAAGTTAGCAGCGATCTCAAATACATAAAGCCAACTAAAATATGGCATAAGATTCACATCCACAAAACCAAAATTTTCACCACCAAAATATGGCTTATCTCCTAGCTCTCCTTCCAATAGCTTAAGGCATTCAATGTACTCCTTGTTTGCCTCCTGCTCTTCTCCTTTGGTTCTCCATAACCTTTGCCCAAGAAGGTGTAGCTGCATTTCATATATAGTCTCATGCAGGTTAATTATTTTATCATAAACAAACACTATATGATTTTATAAAAGATGAATGGATTCCAAGTACGTCCTGATTGTTAATTCTTCCCATTTTGATATAAAAACATTTTCTAGTGAATGGGTAATGCTATACATCAATAGTGGGTTTTAGAGCCTACTTGACAATGATTTTAGAAAATATTTTTTGTCTAACTTTTTTTATTTAAAAATTAAGTATTTGACAAATTTTACGAAACACTTTTAAAATTTTGAAAAATCACTTATAATGTTGTAGAATCATTTGTAATATGTTTTTTTTGGAGAAACACTTGGAAGATAATCTTTTTAAAACACTTTTAAATAAAACGCTTTTACTTAAAATACTTTGAGTAAAAACACTGTCAAACATACTCTTAGTAACATTATAAATTAGTACCCTGAGTTTGCTTTTTTTCCTTAATGATAAAAAATTGACCACTGAATTTGAATCTTGCAATCAAGTAAAAAACAAATTGGATGATAGGAATCCTGGGCATTGTTTGTTTAGACTATTTTCTCTTTTCATTTTTCAATGAAAAGAGAAATCAAGGCTAAAAACATGATTAGATGATAGAAAAATTGAAAATACGAATTTGATATTTTCAATTTTTTTTAAGAAAAGTGAAAACTTCTAAAATGTTTAAAACAAAAAATGGAATAAATTTAAAAAAAAAAAAAAAAAAACTTTTAGGACCCATGATATAAAAGGAATGCAAATATTAAAAATATGAAAGAAAAATTAATATAAATAAAAAGTATCTCATATATATTTGAAATTAAGTATTATCTTAAAAGTATGATATAAATATTTTATTTATTTATTAGCCTATACACTATTATAAGTGAATATATATGTGTGTGTGTGTTTTATAAAAAAAAAAAAAAAATCTCTTATGCAATTTTTCATAATTATTTAAAAACATGTACATGCATATTTATTCATTATTCATTCTACATGTAAAAATGAATCAAATTTAAGGATCATGAAAAACCATAAATTTACATTTGAACATTTTTGTTATGTCTAATCCTTGATCCTTAATTTGAAAGTATTGAGGAAAGTAAAAATAGGTAAAAATTGATTTTTGTTATGCTGGAACGGTTTCACGTGTGATGCATGGGATGGGGCATGTGAATTATGGGTTCCAATACTTCACCATATGCAAATGTCTCCATGGCTAACAAAATTTTAGAGTTAAAAATAAAAAAAATAAAAAAAAACCATTATTTTGCAAAAATATCATTTGATGGTCATTTTTTTTTTCACCATCTTTGCATAACTTAGCTCACTGCAGCACAAAAAGTAAATAAGGTAAAAAGAAGAAAAATGAATTAATAGCATGAAAGCAACAAGATCTAATATCTTAAAGGAATTATCCAATTAAACAAGTTTGATCATCAAACTTAGTATTAGTGCTCAAACAAAGAGAAAATATTCAAATCATAATCATATGTCCATGAAGAATTTATTTAGTTGCTAAGAAACATATATATATATATATATATATATATATATAAAAGAATAAACAATATGAAAATTAATTTCACTAAAATTGAATAAAAAATAAATCAATAAGGGTAGAGTAAATGCATGGAAAATATATGCAAAAACATAGTTATTCTATGAGGAAAATCTGCGAAACATAGTGATGATAACAACTTAAAGTTACCTCAACTCTTTTTCTTAGTTTCTATTATCTTAAATCTCCTATTAAAAACGTTATTTGTTCTTGCACTTCTCCATCTCTTACCTTCACTAACCATATTTTGACTTCTAATATAAGCGTTTTTTAAGTATAATTTTCAAAAGGAAAATTCTCTATCTATACTCTATATTATATATAAAATGCATGTGCCTATAATTTTTTTTTTTTTGGTTTAAAAGAATCCTATTAAAAAAAATTGCTTCCTTTTATATCCAACAAACACTTGAAACATTGTTTAAAATCTTTAAATTCTCCTACTTTATTTTCCTCAAACTTCCATCTTTTTTCTTTCTTTTTTTTTTTTTTTTCATTTTAAAGGGTTTTTCCTTGCTTTTTCCTAGTGACATTAACACAAGAATATATATATATATTGACTACCAATAAAAAGTAGGGTTAAAGAAAGAATTAGAACCTATCCTTTTAATTTTTATAATTTTTCTCTATTTCATACTAGAGGTGTTAGGCAAAAAAAATGTGGACATATGAGATAAAAATTCCAAAGCAAAAGAAAATGCTAGGAATCAAAGTCTTTGTTAAATACCCCATTTAGATGCTAAAAAAATAAAGTTCAAAAATTCAAATTTTCAAATCTAAAAACTCTTTCCTAGATGCAAAAAAGTGAGTAAAGCAATTTAAAAGCATTGACATCGAAGACGTCGATTTTCACTTAAGCAAAATGTCTAGATAACAAAACAAAAGATATTGAACAAGCAAGCAAAAGATATTGCTTCACTCATTGTGGACCAAAAACCTTACTAAGCAAGAGACTAAAAATGTCATTTTCTTTCTTTCTTTCTTTTTTTTAGTAACCAAAATAGAGGGCACAAGCAAATGGAAAAATTTTAATTAGAAAAGCTTTCTTAAGAAGATAAATAAGTAATAAAGCAAACCCAAACCAAAAACCTCATATTAAGATGGTTATTTTTTCTCCTCCTCTCGGCAATCATTAAAAAGGATTTAGAATTACAAAAGAAGAAAGTTAACGGATAAATAAATTAATAAGGAAAATCAGAAACAAACCCAAGAAGTGCAATCTTTAAGGATGTGAGGGTTTCTCGAGTGATATTTTCTACTATCAATCAACCAAGAAACCAAATCTATTTTAGCCTAATAAATAATAGATTATAATAAGCAATTGACATCTCTCTCTTACTTTTCATCCATATTCTTATTAACCAAAATAAGGGGCACAAGAAAAGGGAAGGGAAAAAAAGAACTTGTTTTCACTATTTAGACTTGGTTGTCATTCTCTGTGTTAAGTCTACTAGCATTGTTTCTACTTCGGATCTTATCTTGCATGTAGAAGGGAGAGTTAAGATTGTCCACAGGAAGAATGGTGAGGCATCTAAAGGGCAATGTATAATTTGGAATGATCGTGGGATATGAAAGAGATAATGTAAAATATATAGAATTGTTTCTAATGGGTTGTTTCTTTAATATATTAAGCAATTTTATTTAGAAGGGAATTAAATTTTTTATAGAGGTTTATGAAGAAGGGTTTCACTTTGGGTCTCCCATGTATGTATGAAAGAGAATTAATTTTTTTATAGGTTTTTCTGAAGAAAAATTAGGAAAACCAACAGAAATTAAAAAGACATGTTTGGGTAGAAAAGTTTTAGCAGGAGGTCGTACTTTTAGATTTGTAATAAATAATAAATAATAGATAATAGATAATAGATTTGAATAACATAGGAAAGGGTAAAAAACAATAAAAAAAAAAAAAAAAAGGAGAGAGAGAGAGAGAGGTCGGATTAGAAGTGTGTTAACAACTGGACTAGAACTACCTATCCAAGAATTAAACAATTTCCATTTAAATTTTTAATATTTTTCACCTAAAAATTTTTTACTTTCGACCTCAAATCACTGAATGAATTGAAACACCATTCAGCTACATCCAATTTGTTGCTTTATATAACAAATGCGAGAAGTTTACTATTTGCTAAAAAAAATATAATATTAAATAAAAATAATATAATATTTTTAAAAATTATAAAATTAGTTAAAATTAAATAATTTTTTATTTTTAATATATTCATATTTAAATATTATACATATTTCATTCAAAATACATTTATATGTAAAAAAGAAATATTATTAATTTTTAATTTATTTATATATTTTTTAAAAATAAATATAATTAATTTTAATTTTAATAATTTATAAAAATATATTTATGACGTCATCGATTCGATGTCGGTTAAACTACATGAATTGATAATTCTTTTGATTCAATGATTAATCCAATTCTAAAAATATTGGTTAGAAGTTTTGTCTATATAATTTTTCTCTAAAAAATAATTGCGAAATTTGAGGAAAATACCGTCCTTAATAATTTAACTTTTTTTCCTTTTTATTCATATGCAATCAAGTAAATACTCATTGCTTTCCTTTTTCTTTTCTTTTTTTTTCTTTTCTCTTCTTTCTCTCAAACTTTCATAAAACAAAACGTACCTCCTTTTTATCTTATTTTCCTTTGTAACATTTTCCATCCTTTCCAATTTTCTCCCCCTCACTTCTTTTCCCATACTTACTGTGGTCCAACCCCAACAAAAGAGTATTGGAGCAGTTGAACAATTATTATGGGGCACCTTAAACTTACTCGTAAGGAGATTATGGGCAGAAGAATGCCCCTTTCTGCTGCATTTCTATCGAACTTATCTAGTTTGATAAAATTTTCAGATTCCGTTAGAAAAATCTCACAGTTATTATCAGATTATGTGAAAAAAAAAATAAAAAAATCATGATTTGTCTGTATAGTAAAATTATAACAACATATCTGACCACAATCAAAATGTGAGGCAATCAGCATAGACATACCTTCTTGTCTATGTAGTCAGCCCAGAACCTGGCTTGAGCTCTATGGTATGGATCCGAGGGCAATAATGGAGATTTATCCTTCCAAACCTCATCAATATATTGAACTATTATCTGAGACTCACAAATGGGTTTACCATTATGGATCAGCACTGGGATTTTCTTATGAATTGGGTTCATCTCTAGAAGTAGAGGGCCCTTGTTGAACAAGTCCTCATCTCTGTATTCATATTTGAGACCCTTCTCTGCTAGTGCAATTCTGACCTTCATACCAAACATGCTCGGCCAGAAGTCCAGCAAAATAATCTCGTCTGCCATTGTTACTACTCCGATCAGAATCAACTGAAAAAGGGAAGGAGAATTCTTAATATTTATATAGAGAAAACCTAAGGCTGCGTTTGGTTTGAGAGACATTTTCTATTTTTATTTTCTAAAATAGCTTTGGTCTCCACTTTTTGTTTTGTTTTAAACGTTGTTCTGGAATTTGTAGAACCTTGTTCCATTTTTATTTTTATTTTTTTGTTTTCATTAGCAAAAAAGAAAAAAAAAGTAAAAAAAATATAATTAAAAATTTATATGATAAACTTAGAGACTGTTTGGCAATCATTTTAAGAAAACGTTTTTAACCTTTTTAATACTTAAATGATGAATGATAAAAATTTTCAACATATTATTGAATATCAAATCAATACATTCTAAGAAGAAATATTCGAATATCAATCTCATCGATATCATCGATTTCTTAAGTATCATACCAATCCTATCAATCCAATCATTTTTTCGAGAAATTCATGATGTCTAAGTCATACAAATAAAGATATCTATTTATTGATAAGAAAAAAAAATCGTAAATGGTGATTGGATTGATGATAAAACAAAATCCTAGGTCGCGAATTCGATTGATGATGAAGAAAGAATTTTTGGTTTAATACTTCACCTTAAAAATGAAAAAAAAAAATGATTGTCTTAAAAAGGTTAAAAACGTTTTCTAAAATTACTGTCAAACAGACTCTTATGAGATAATACTTGATTTGAAATACATATTAGTTAATATTAATATTTTTTTTTCATATTTATTTTATATCTTACCATAAGTCATTTTTAGCTCAATAAATATGAGCTTGATTTATGTTTTCTTTGAGTGCAAAAAATTTTCAAAAGGGAGAGGACCTTATATTTTGTTAATTTCTAAGATTCTTAAAATTTAAATAGATATAAAATAAGAAATAACTAAAAAGGAAAACCATGTGATTTTATAGGTAATACATACGGTTAAGAAAACTTGTAACCTAAATAGGTAATGTTTGTATAAATTCTACTCTACTATTTTCAAATTACCTCAAAGGAACTAATTGTGCTTCCATAGAAGATTGTTACCAAATTAATTCATATTCCTAAATTATGCTATTCTTAAATAAATAGATAATTTTTTTATAAACAAGAAAAGAAAATTGCTTTAAATTCAAAGAGTGAGAAAAGAAAAGGAAGGAAATTTTGTTTTCTATGAATGCATATCCATTGAAAATCTGCTGACCTAATTATTGACTTATTTATATTTCACTATTAAATAAGAAAATAAAATTACCTTAAATGGATTTTCTAGCATAAGGAGGATATTAAAAACCTCCCCTTTTAATTGGTTATGATCCTAAAAAGTTAACCACAATCACAGTGTATTATGCATACACCTTCTCAAATTCTTATGTTTCTAATAGATAATCATCATTGCTTTTCTAAATAGAAAACTAAGGGATTATTTGGGAACTGTTTTTGGGAAGAAAATTTCTTAAAAAAAATACAAATATTATGTTTGATAATCAAAATTGTTTTCTGTTTTCTATTCTTATGAATAGAAGATGCGGTGTTTTTAAAAAACATATTTTTGTTATTTTTTGTTATCTTCGCTTGTTTTTTTAAGACTGTTTTAAGATATAATTATACAAACATGTACAATGATTAAAAATAAAACATTAGATCTAAAAATTAATTTTAAAACATATTTAAAAATATTAAAAAATGGTTCAAACATTTTAGGTTTTCAAACAAATTTTTAAAAAATCAAAAAACAATTTCAAAAACTATTCTAAAAAACTATTATTCGAAATTGTTTTTTTTTTTTTAAAATTACCAAACAGGCTCTTAATTAATATATATATATATATATATATATATATATATATATATATATATATATTTATATAGATATATAGATAGATAGATACATTTATCTCTCATGTTTGAATAGATTTTAATTTATTAACATGTGAATACAAGTTGATGGGAAATTATTATTAGACTTCAAGTTCTATAAAAAAGTTAAAATTTGTACTTAGAGAAAATACTCAAAATAGGACTTAAGTTCATAGAAAATAAACATAAAGAAAAATAGGAAATGAATTTTAGAGGAAAAAAATATATATTTTTCTTGAGATTGCCTCAAACCCAAAAAGAAAGTTGTGGATGAGTTAACTTTAAAATGACAATCATCCATGAAATAAGACCAAGCTCATGAGCCTATAATCCTAAGTCTTTCAAATAAGTTCACAAAAGATGACATGATCAAGACCAAAAACATGAATTGTTTGGCGTTGACATGAATTCTTCAAAACTTGATTTTGAAAAACTATGGTTCTTAAAGTCACTATCATAAAAGAGAAATTAAATTATTTAGTACTTGTTTGGATATATTTTCTGCTTTCTATTTTAAAAAAAAAAAAAAAAGAATTGTAACTTACACAAAAAATATGAGAATTGTTATATAAAAGTGAAGAACTTACCTTACATTCTTGAAAATTGCTTTTAAAATTTAAATTTTTTTTAATGCATCTATTTTTTAAAATAGTTTTTAAAGGTCTTTATCTTTTTAAAATATGTGAATGAATCTCAACGATGATTTCCTACACCAAACAGGATCAATGTGCATTTTTAATAATTTAAAATGATTTCCTAAGAATAATTCTCTCTTCTTTCATTATATCAATTCTTCTTCACATCCAAGCCAAATGGCATGCAAGAATAGATTGTAATACACCTAACATAAGCCAAGGGCTTTACAAACCATGAAATTTAACTTTCATGGTTTAAAATAATTAAAAAGAAAAAAAAAATTGAGGAGTTTTAGGTTAAAAAATAAAAATAAAAAACAAATCTCTAGAGTCAGTACAAAACAAGGAGAACCAAAGAGAAAAAGGCAAGATAAAAGTTAAGATTTCACCATAAACAGAAATTTTGATTGTTTTTACTCTCTAAAAAGTAAAATATAAGGTAAGTATTTCAGGATTTCTATTTTCTAGAGTAGATGTGTAAAACAAATTATTATTAATGATTTGTATAAGATCAGGAAGTTAAATTAACAAATTAATGGTAATAAGATAAATGTGGTCTTTGATTTAACCTTAAACTAATACAAAAATTTTGTAGGTGAGATTTTTTATTATTATTTAAGAGAAATTGATATACAATAAAATTCTGAAATAGATGTGAGTATTTGTCCATAAGAAAATTCTACAGATTTAAGAAGTGAGGTTTAGTGGAAAAATATAAATATAAACTAAAAAAACACATTTTAATTGTTCCGTAAAAGAATGCAGTGGAGAATGGATACTCAATGTGCAGAAAATATTTATGACTAAAGGAAAATTTAAAAAGTAGATAAATAGAATTTATGATAAAATGAAAAATTTTATTTTGTAAAAGTGAAATATATATATATATATATATATATATATATATATATATATATATATATATATATATATATATATATATATATATATATATATATTGATGTTTGTTTTGAGGTGATTGATGGACTATGATAGAAGTAAAATAAATAGATAAATAAATTATGAAGTGTATCGTGGAGGAAAAAAAATTAATTAGGGTAGTTGGAAATGTAAATTGAGGATAATGTATACAAAAGCAAAGAATAAATTAATAGCACGTGATAAATTCTCGTTAAGTAAGAAATATTTATTTAGGTTTATATTAATGATATTTATTTTATTTGTTTAGGTGAATTTGAAGTTTAATCGACTTTATTGCTCAATTCAAAGGTTACATTTGCATTAGGTAAGAAATTATCACCCTTAAATATTTTTTCCAATGCTATTTTTTTTAAAGGGCATGAAAATATTATACCATTCCAAGAAATTTTATATTGTGAAAACCATTATTTCTATTATGTACTATGATATCCAGCATTAGTCAACAAGGATTATGTTGTTGACCCTTATTGCCCAATTGTATGAGAATTGGAAAATCTAGTCAATAGGATAATCAATGACCTAATTGTACCATTTGATTGCCTAGTCCCTTTCAAATTGAAAGACATGTTTCTAAGGGTCACCCTAGTTTGGTAAAAAATTGTTCATGTTCTCTATGTTTGAAAGTTATGTTATGTATTATGTTA
This sequence comes from Vitis riparia, assembly GCF_004353265.1. Classification (NCBI taxonomy): domain Eukaryota; kingdom Viridiplantae; phylum Streptophyta; class Magnoliopsida; order Vitales; family Vitaceae; genus Vitis; species Vitis riparia. The sequence continues at coordinate 13,956,952 of NC_048449.1, forward strand.
CTTTTATTTGTATAAAAAGAAAAAAAAAATTGTTACTATATTCCTTGCTAAGCTAAAGCTTACTATCTTTGCTTTTGAACCCTTTTCAAGTTGTAAATGGCAATGAGTGAGTTTGGGCTAGGAAGGGTTCTTATTAGTTTAGTATTTTTGTTTAGCCTTAAAGCCTTTGTTTAGACATGTTGATTTGAATTATATGTTGTCTTTTAATTTTTAGCTTGACTTGAATTGAATGAACATTTTGTAATTATGTGAATCATTAAACTTCCATCTTGGCAAGATAGGTTTATCTTTATGATTTCATTCTAAAAGGAGTATCTATAACTTTTGTTCACTTTGACTATTTCGTTATTTTTGCATGAATGTGTAAAATTGACAAGGTTTCCCCTGGTCTCAAGGTTAGGGATGTTACAAATTGGTATCAAAGCAACAAGATAAGGTCCTATAGACTTCTTAGTTAGGTTGAGGTTTAAGTTAGATCTTGTGAGGTTTCAGAACTTGCTACTCTTATTCTAATATTTTATGTATTACTTATATTACTAATTGGTTCAAACCATGCAATGACTAGGTTATATCTCCCACGGTAGCCCTACATCAAGGGAGATTGTACCTTTTAAGACCATTAGAAATGAGAATGCTCTACCTAAGGTAAATGAAGGCTTAGAGGTAGCTCCTTTGCCTACTGATGGGGTAGCTCAACATTTAGGTACTCAGGTTAGATTGGTTGAGCACCAAACTCATGCTACTAAGACTCAGACTCAATCTATTGAGATACATACATAGTGTCGGTCATTTTCTTCCATTGAGGATTCATTTGAGTAATTCAAGAAGATGGGCCCTCCTTCCTTTAATAGGGAGCCAAATCCTTCAGAAGGTAAGGCATGGATTTTGGATATTGAGAAGCATTTTGATGTTTTAGGTTACTCAGAAACTTAAAAGGTGACCTTTGCCACTTTCATGCTAGTGATGAGGTAGAACATTGGTGGAGAATGGAGAAAAGGCTCATAGGAGGTCAAGATCCAACTTTATGGGATCAGTTTGAGGAAGAATTCAACAAAAAGTATTTTCATGAGAATTTATGATGCTAGAAGGAGATTAAGCTTTCATAATTGGTACAAGGTGATATGTTAGTGGCGAAGTATGAGGCTAAGTTTATAGAGCTCTCCCAATTTTGAGAAACATGAAAAAAAAATCCAAAACGTATTCTATCTATGGCACATGATTAAAGAGATTTCACATTGGCATAATTATCAAAATTTGAACCTATTTTAGGAAATGTAAATTTACAACCACTTGAAGTATCATTCTTAATGCTACTTTAGTTTTGAGTCAAATAAATTGGGGTAAATTTAAGGCAAAAGACCTGCCACGTCCTTGACTAATTCAAAGGCCAACCTATTCCACATATTAATGAACAATAAAGAAAGAATGCTTATGATTTATCAAATATTTTTCAATACTTAAAGGCAAGACTTTACTCAAAAGAGTTAAGTGACACATTATTTTCTCATATGCATCATGACAATAATTGACACACAAAGTCAATTGTCATGTCTTTATCAAATTTTTTAGTGCAAAATGGAATAGTGGTTAAAAACTCTTTTACCTCCTTAATACAATCAATACAAACAAAACAATATATCAAAGTCTCAAAATATCTTGCAAGACAAAGCTCGTGAGCTTATTGCCGAACAAGTTGATAAAACATGAAGGCCAATTGGGAAGGCCATTGGGAGGGCCCTACAACTACATATCACTTGACCAAGTTCTTCAAATTTGCTTTTGAAAAGCCTTTGCTTTTTTATCTCGTTAAAATGGCTACCAGAAAGGAAGACAAATTAAATCATTTACGAATACCTTTTTCCAAGCATATTAATTATAAAAAATTGTTATAAAAGTGAATTAAAAACGATGTTCTAACACATTCAATCCATTAAACAACATGTAATGATGCACCATATAAAAAATATAAAATATTTGAGAGGTTTAAATTTTAAATTTTAAAGTACATATATTTTAGAAAAATTAATCTTAGAAATATGTATTTCAATAGTGAAATCATAAAATAAAATAAAAACAAATTAAAATTACCCTATAACCCTCATCTCCTCATTTTCTGCCAACTGTAAATTTTTTTTGTTATTTTCTTTTATTTTGACATGACAAGTCAAAGAGCTTATCATTATTTCCTTTCAAAAAGAAAAATTGACACATGGCAACCAATCATGCCACATGATTTTGAATTTTTTATTTCTATTTTTTCACTATTTCATCTTTTACATTTATTAATTTCGGTTATTTAGGGATATTTTAAACATAAAATAAAAATATGTAATAAATAATTAATGAAAACAAATTTAATATAAAAATAAATTCATAATGAACAAATTTAGAAATTTAAGACAAGATTTTTTATATTCCTACTAAATAACATATATATTTATTTTACAAATCTTATTGTATTATCATATTATTTTATTGTTTATATTTATTGAATACAACTTTTTATAAGAAAATATATTTATTTTTTATTTTATATAAATAAAAAATTCAAAATTTAAACAAAACAAAAGTTTAGAACCACAATGAGGTTTTTATCTTACACAATTAAAAATACTAAACAGTTTAACGAAGATGAAAGTTAAAGTTGTGCTCAAGTTACAAGCATAAGAAAAATAAAACCGTGATCATTAACTTTGATTTTCATATGAAAATTTCAAAAATTTTAAAAATATAAATAATTAAAAAAGAATGACAATGTAATAAGATTTATAAAATAAATAAATATTTTATTTAAGAGGAATATAAAATATTTTGTGTCCTATGTGTCAAAATTTGTTTATTATGTAATTATTGTAATCTTAAATTTGTTCTTATTAATTATTTATTGTATATTATTATTTTGTGATTAAAATATCCATAAATAATTAAAATCAATAAATGGAAAGAAAGGAATAGTTAAAAAAATGAAATAAGAAAAATTTCATGAAGCTACACATTAAAAAAAAAAAAAAAAAAAAAAACAAAAATATGGAGATATCATGGAGTATAAAAAACAAACCAAAACAAAAAAAAAATCATGTGATATGGTTGTTTATCATATACTAAAGTTTTATTTAAAAAGAAAAAAAAAAAAAACAAAACAAAACAATAACAAGAATAGTCTCTTTGGCTTATCATGTCAAAATTAAAAAAAAAAAAAAATGTGGTAATTGACGTGAAGATCAGAGAAAGGTTAGAAGAAACTTTTGAAAGGGTTAAAGGACACTATTAAAAGTTTGATGATTTCAGTATTGAAGTGCATGTTTTCAAGATTATTTTATCCCATATGTATATATAGATAAAACTTGTTTTAATAGTTGTTTATGTGACATGACAAGAAGGAAAGATAGTTAAAGACTTTTATTTCTTTAAGGGATAATTGTGTTTTGGACCCAGTTGGGCCCAAAAATTAAGCTTTGGTTCATATAAGTGAACCATTTAAGCCCAAGACCTAAAGAAAGTGTCAAAATTGAGAAGAATGATATGAATTTTTAATATTTCTAGAAATAGCCTTTGCTGACTATTAAAAAAAATTAAAAAAAAATCCAAATTTGAATTCTTATCGTAATTTTTCTCTTTCTTTAGCATTTCAGCCCTAGACGATGGTTGTTTTCCTCTCTCCCTCTCAATTTCCTCTCTCGCTTCTATTTCATCTTTGTGTTTCTTTCATTTTCTTTCAATTTTATCTCTCCCAACCCATTTGATTTCAACTCAAATACATTGTCATAATCTCTTTCCTAATTTCAGTTCACCATCTATCGTTCCATCATCGACCCCCTTTGGCATTGCCCTCCATGCCGACCGTAGTTGGCTATTTGAGGTTAGTAGGTTCTCCTATTTTGTTTTCTCTCAATTTCATCTCTATCGACCATTTGATTTAAGCCCAAATACATTAGCCTAATCTCTCTCCTGATTTCAGTTCACTGTCTATCGTTTCCTCATTGATCCCCACCAGCATTGCCTTCCATGCAAACCATAGTTGGATATTTGAGATTAGTGGGCTCTCTAAATCTCACCCTAGATTTGCTTAATCCTCATTGGTATGAGGAGAGAGATTTTTGTTTTCTGTTAACCTACATTTTACAAAGTCAATTTTGGGTGCTATTAATATTTTTTGCAAACCTATCTCATAATGGAAATAGTTCTTATTTATTATAGTGTTTTTTATGCTAAGATACATAGGTGACTTGTGAATTTTGGGTCCTTAGCTTTTCTTTTTTTACACTGATGGATTTTTCTGACAATTGAACCAAATTATGGGGATGGAATATTTCGAAATTATGCACCATCCCTTCATAATTTTTGGATAGTAGTATTCATTTGTACCCTATTTTATTGGTGATACTCACTAGTGGCCCTTGTTTTTTGTTCCAAGATAAACAAGCTTAGTTGTTATTTGCCTTTTATGAGTGGTTCTGAATTGTTCTCCTCATGACATAAATTAAAACTATTCATGCGCCTAAATACAGTGAGTATCTAAATAGAATTCTATGATGGCACCAATAAATACAATGTGTCAATATTCTTTTTTTAAAAAAATTATTAACCATGTTACCCTTCAGCCTTGTAAACCAAGGTCATGGGGTTAGATTCAATCAACATTGGCTCACACTTACCTCAATATGAGCATAAACCTGTGTCTCATGTGAAAGAATAGATAGCTTATATTACTCATCAAAACCAATTTGTAATTGCATAGCACATAACAAATTTCACTGGAAAAATTGGCATTTCTTCAGTAAAATAAACAAAATAATACAAACTGAAACAAACTTCAAATAACTTTTAGGGACTTTCATGTGAATATGAAAATAAAGTTCTAATGAAAAAGGAAATCATATACTACTATTTTCCTTATTATTCCAAACCTTCGTCTTAGGGTTTGATTTCCACATCAGAAAAAGTACTCATCAAATAAAATGTACACAACATCACTACAATTCCCATACCAAGTCAATTTTTAATTTTTTGTAAAAATAAATTGAAAAATATGAACAATCAAACTCCTATGCATTACAAGAACTAAAAATCGAAACTCTTATCTTCATTCACAAAGAAAAAGTGTTTATTCAAAAGTTGTTTTCAGATCATGATTTAACTTCAATAAATAAAAGGGTTTACTTGAACAATAACAAGTGTATTGACTGGACTTGGTTTTCTTAATCAAGTCTCTGAATCAATGTTAAGTTTGATTTAATGATAATAAGTTTTTTATTCTATTAGTAGTTCTGAGTCATATGTGCATGAGCATAGTTGCATATGATGCTATGAACAAGTTGTGGAACCTCAAATTAGTTCATCAATGTAAGGTTGAAGACCTAGTAGGGTACTTCATTCATAGGAACATGAATTGGTTTTATGAAGATTATGGAGCATAAGATCATATATGTTATTGAGGAAGATAGGATTTATGGCATGGTAGTTAAAAGTTGTAGTAGAAGTGATATTCTAATTCCTAGGTTAAATGTTTTAGCAACTACTATGTCTCATGTATTTGTTATTTTCTTCTTTTTTTTTTCAGTGCATTATTATGATTTTAGGGAATGTTTTATATTTTTTTCATGCTTGTCTTTATGAAAAAAAAAAACATTCAAAATTGACCAACACTAAGTCATGCTAAGGTGAGCATCTCTTAGGGTCAGACAAGGCACCCACTGCACTTTAGCCCATGTCATTGCAATTGTTAATATAACAAAAAAAAAAAAAATACACAAAATACACAAAAAGTAACCAAATATGTTTGTGTTATTACCTATTATTAGATCAATTGACTATGAATGGAATGAGTAATTAAAAGTTACAAGTTATCCATCATGAAAAATACGAACCAAATTTCTATCAACTGTACGAACCCGACTTAGGAAACAAGTTAACAGTTGAAAAGCTAGGCATTGAACTACAAAAAGTGTTTATCTACCAATTATAATTGTTTTGTTACACAAATCCTGTTTATCCATCAAACTAGATTGAGGATCATCTCCTTTCTAAATTTAGGGTCATATAGTCTTCTTCCTTCTTGTCCTGAATAGATGTCTGCGTCTAGGTTTCAACTAATATATTCATGTTCTAGTCATTTATCTATCTTAACATCTCCATTTTAGCATGCTTATTTTATGTGGGTAGACACCAATAGTACAAGGCCTATATCTAGGTAAATTGCCCTTTAATGTTAACCTAAGAACCCAAAACCACTTTCCCACAACATCTATCATGCTCTAATCTTGTAGTTAATGTTCACTTCATTCTCTATATATCAATGATCAGTTGAAAGAGAACCAAATAGTCACTTGGCCATCAATTCTTACAATTCCTCTATTTCTACTCTTGCAAATATTTATAAATTCTACTCTAGGCTTATTGGTTTTTTTATGGATAAGCAAACAATAAAATATAAAAGATGCCACTCAAAGAACACTGCAAGTACACGGGATAATTGTACTCTAGTTAGTAAAGTTATATTTTATAAAATTTTATTTTTGTTCTATTTAAAATCCCTAGATTGAAAGGTTGCTTTTCACAGTTATAACTTAAATAAAATCCATACGATTTACACACCACATAGGAAAAAAGATGAGGATTTAATGTGAACCTTAAGATAAACATGATTTGGAATTGATTTGCCTATCTATCTTTCAATACTCATGTTTTTCAATGTATTAGTTATTTATCACATTAATATATCTTGTGTCCATGCTCTCATTCAAAACTTGAACTTCTTGTCCTTCCATCCATCAAATATTTTTGAATCCTTGTCAATGAAATTGGAATGGATGCAAAGGATAGAATCATTTGAAAATGAGCTCTCACTAACATCAAATTCCTTGCTTTTGATCAAATTCCCTTCCTTTAAGAGGTTGTATGTCTCTTAATATTTTCTATCACTAATGCGATCAATGCAAAGAAGTTTAAGAAATTGCTTGTTTGGGATGTGGAAGGAAGGGGTATAAAACCTAGCAAAGTTGCTTGGTTGCAAGAAGGGGTCATTCCAACTGCTTTGTTCAAATTCCTCTTAAGTGAAAGCATCATGGAATGTAGAAGTGGGGAGGTTAGCAGATTAGAAAAACATGCCGAGTTTCGAACTCATGACCTTCTAACAACTAAGGCTTTAGTAGCATTTTAAGCTATCAAATTGCCTCAAATCAACTTGATGTGCATTACTACCCCATCATTACCTAGCATCTTAAACTTTTGAATCAACTTTGTAGCTTAACTTTATATCAACGGCCAAGTTGTCGGGAAGTCATAAGTTCAAACCTCATTGTATTGTTTATTTCCCCAATATATTGAAGTTATGTGCAATTCCAAAAGAATGTAAAGGCATGCATTTTTCCTGACTTTCATAATTTATGCTTGATATGAATAAATATTGATTACTTAGGGTTTATTTGGATATATTTATTGGCTATTTTTTGTGTTGATTAGAGCATAGTAGGAATTTTAAGGTTGATATATAAAAATTGTGGAAAAAACTAAGGTGTTATAAAACTTTAAGTAGTTTAAAATTTAAAATATTTAAAAATGATTTTTCAAGACATAAGCTAAAGTCAAATTTTTTTTTTTATATAAATTTTTTTATGTATTATTTATTAATTTTTAGAAGGAGATCATGAGAAATGTATTTATATCAACTTACATGATGTGTTCTAAGGAATGTACATTGTGAGGCATTGGGAGTGCTATATTACTTGGGGCTATAAATTATGCAATTACCAAGGCTAGAAAATTGTCTTAGTCGATGAATTGGTATTGCAATATAATTATACCGTTCTCTTATTTTATTTTATTTTCTATTGAGAACATTAGAAGGCCAAAAAGAGTTATATATCCAAATGACTTGTAAGATAAATATATATGATAATCAATAAACATGACTCGAACTCAACATATTTTTTATGGGTTTGGATTAAGTATAAATGAGTTTGAGTTAAATTCATACCTATTTTTCATAACCTGTTTAATTAATAGGTAGTTTTGTTGGTCAATCGACATAAAATAAATGTTAATAATGTGAGTTGATGGCTAGGTAAAGATGGGGGTCAAGTGTTTGCAGAATCACAAAGTAATTGGGAATGTCCAACCCAATATCTACAATGGTCCATCTACCAATCGAAATTGGTGATGGCAAAGGCCAGACTCCTCAGGGTAGGGTGCATGTGGTGGTAGTGATGATACCCCCACATGAATAAACAATACTCCATCCTCATGCACTGCATTATACAACCCACCCCTCTTCCCCAAATATCGAATAAATACCACCAACATTAGAATAAGTTCTATGTTTCCAAATAATGTACAATTTGATTACCTCAATTATTAAAATTCAAGCCCAATTTCACTTGAGGTGGACTCATAATTGCCCACGTGTCAATCCCTATCGTGCCCGCCTACTTTTTCTTCCAAGCTCTTAACTACATAAGCCTGCCTGCCTACCTACTATGTGAGCGTGACTCTGCTCTCTACACTCTCTAATCTCTCCTCCGTATACAAAGGTGATGCTCTATGGTAGAAAGTGGTGACAATCAAGATTGAAGTTCCTCATTTATCTATATTTGCACCTACACCTTACCCATTTTCCTTTTTAGTGCCACTCTTTGTTTCATCGTCTTCCTAGAAAACCCTACAAACTCAAATTAAGGAGAGGTGCCAATGCAAGTGCAGACAAATGGCACTTTCATTTTATCATGATCACTAGCAACATCCCCGCTTGCCTCATTTGCCTTTCTACTTTCCATTTGATGTGCTTCTTTTTAATTACTTATTGTTGCCTTCAAGTTAAAGGTATGAAAAATAGGTCTCACACTTTGTTTGCATAATAGATATTGGTCATAAAATACTGGTGGTACTAATTCATATGGGAACATTATCTATCTTGAGATGAAAAAACTTTTCAGATGACATTGAATATGCATAATTGTTTGTTCAACAATATGAAATTTGTGCTTCATTTGAATAGGTTGATAGATGCCACAAATAAGATATATTGTTACATTTTCATGGGAGGCAAACTTGTCCAAAAAAATAATGGGCAGTGGGAATATGTAGGTAGAAGAAGCAAAGGTATTCACACATATAAAGAAATTCCATTTGAAGAATTCACTCAAAAAATCTTAGAGAAATTCAACATCTCCCTTGATGTGATGAGGATGCACTACACCCTCAAGTTTAACCCTAGAGTCATCCAAGATTTAAAAGATAAGGATGACTTGGATAACGTGGTTTCCCACAATGATGACTTTGCAAATATGTACATAGTAGAGTCACCTCGTGTCGAAGCAATTGAGGCAAATATATCGAATACACAGTTGGCATTTGGGTAATGCACTTTGACATGAATGTCTATTTAAAATATTGTGAATATCAATTTTATGCATGATGTAGTCTAATTTTGTTTATGTATATAAATGCAGAGATCCTCCTCCCACGTTTCCTTCCTCTAATGCATCATGCAATGCAATTCCTAATACTATGATGCTATCAAGTGGTTTTGCATCGTGTTGTGTCGAAAGTGAGTACACCCCTTTGGAATTGAATCGATTTCGTGAGGCAATATTAGGGTTGGGACATACATTTAACAATGTAGAGAAGTTTCGGAATGTAATATACCAAACGTCATTAGCTGAGAGGTTTCAATACAAGTACAATAAAAATTCACCTACTCATATGTCCATAAATTGTTCAATTGAGGGTTTTCCTTAGAAGATAACAACTCACACTGTAGAGAGGAATGAAATATTACGAGTTCATACTTACTAAGTTAATCATCATATAGCTTAAGATGAGTGTTCATCTAAGGTGAGGGTTTCTTTAAAGAGAGGCGTCATTGTTGTTGAAGATATGTTTAGAACAACTCCAAATTAACTTCCCCGTCAAATATGCAAGGATTTTAAATGTGATAATGAAGTTGAATTGACATATAACCAAGCACAATATCTTAAAGAGAAGGCAAAAGAACGCATATATGGAACTCCAAGTGAGTCCTACGCGTTTTTGCCTTGGTTATGCCATAGGCTAAGGGAAATTAATCTTAAAACTATTGTGGAGTACACTTCTGATGAAGGTCACTTCATGAAATTATTCATTACCCATGTATTTTCAATTCAAGAGTTCATCATGGGGAGTCGACCAATATTGGCTATTGATTCTTGCCACCTAAGTGGTCCATATAAGGGAACTCTTTTGTCCATCATTGCATATGATGCAGATGATGGAATGTTCCCTATAACCCTTGGTATGGTCAGTTCATAAAATTATGAGGACTGGTATTAATTCTTGGAAAAATTAAAAGGGATCCTAGATGGTAAAAAAGTTGTTATTATATCATATAGACATTAGGGGATATTACGTAGTGTTTCAGAGTTGTTCGGGACAAAAAATCATGCCTATTATTGTCAACATGTGAAGGAAAACTTTTCTAGCTTCTTCAATAAGTAAAACATTAAAGGAAAGAAAGAGAAAAAAGATGTTTTGTTGCTTTTGGACAACATTGCATATGCTAGGTTGGATATAAGCTACAATGAAGCATTTGAAAAACTTATGCACTTCAATAACAACTTAGCAAGGTGGGTTGTAAAAAATAGTCCCGATTATTGGGCCATGTCAAAGTTCCTTAAAAAACGTTGGGATAAAATGACAACTAATATTGTAGAGTCCTTCAATGTGTGGTTAAGAAAGGAGTGCCACCAAACAATTTATATGTTGTTGTTGATACACATAGATAAGCTTGTAGCCATGTTGGACACCCATATGCATGGTACATACAAGTGGAAGAGCATGGTTGGACAAAAATTAGAGAAGCTAATGTCAAATATCATGAGGTCTGGTTTGATTGTTGTGATGTCGTATTTGGGGGAAACGTTTAAGGTGTTTACTAGGGAGGTTTATTTTTTTGTGGATATGCAATATGTGTACTTGTATGACATGGAAAATGTTTGAATTGCCATGTGCACATGTATGTGCTATCATCCGCATAACGAGACACAATGTGTATGAGTATATCGACCCATGTTTTCATGTCTCCACTTAACATTTGATTTACTTGGGTCGGTTCCAACCATTACCAACGCACAACATGCCCAAAGTTTGTGAGGATGAGAGTTTGCAAGATGAAGCAGGAAATTTATTTCCTGTAAGTGAGATGTCCTCCAGGAAGACCTCGACAAAGGCACATTAAGTCACAATTTAGCCATAAGAGAGCTATTCATTGCTCTCAATGCAATGGCATAGGTCACAACAAGTCTAAATGTAATAATTTGTTGTTGTGACATGTTTTTTTTTTTTTTTTTTTTTTTTTGTGCCTGTAAGGTTTTCATCTTATGGACCATCCCTCATTATTCCATTCTATGGTATATGGCGGTGAGGTAGTTGCTTTTGGTACTTATGTATAGCCATTGTTATAGGCATGATGAACTACTTTTTATTTTCATGATTTGGAGTTGCTTTCATTAATGAATTAAATTGAAAGTGCACTTTCAATGTGGTTCTTTTCACTTGTTTTATACTTTCACTTCCATATTTTAAGTATGACCTATTCACTATTTTGTTCCATATTTAGGCTGAATATTGAGAGGGAGTATGGTTGTTGAGATTGTATAGGTGGATGAGGTCTCTACTATATTTGTTGTAGTGGGTTCACATAATTGGATGCATGTATTTTCATGTGACTTAGCTGAATTTCAATGGATGCAACTATACTTGGTATGTAGTTATTTACTTGTTAAGTTTGGTCATGCATGACATTATACTCTTCTATGCCCAATAATGCAATTATATTATTCACAATGACTGGTAATGGGCAGAATGGTTTCGATAGTAGTGCACACCCTATCTTAGTATGGTACAACATACTTGCTTATCTTAGATGTTTTTTTCATTCTTACTTTGCAAACATACATTTTGAGAGGTTGTGGTTTTTCTAGTGGAATGGCACAACAACTTATACTCTACAGTTATGCAATGTATAGGTTTTGTGAGAACAAAAGTTAGAATTCATGTTGGCATATAAAAGGGTAATAGATCATTTTCTGATAGTAACAAAGTACAGTAGGTGTAAAAAAGGTCTGCATTGCATATTTTTAGTGAGAGGTATTTAGGTTGCGTTCAATTTGTGGCAAAATATCTAATAATGAACATATATAAGTAAATTTTAATGCAGTATCTAGATATATTATACAGGGAATTTTTGGTGATATCTTCATGTCCCTTGTTTTAGTTATCATGTCTTAGTTATGTCATAAATTTCTCTAATATAATATATTAATAATTCAACATTTTTTCCTTTCTATTATTCTATAAGTTGTGTAAGTTTTCTGATTATTTTTTTGTACGATTTGGTCATTTGGAAAATACTTAGGCACATAAATACTGAGTACCTGTGCTTCAGCAAATATCTAAGTATCAGCCTTTAGGGAACCTACATTTTGTTCATTGGATTGATGAGTGTTAAGGAGATTGATGTGGTTAATCATCAAATATGACCAAACAAGTTTTGAAGATAATTGAAGACTTCTTGAACGGTTTTGTTGTTTATTTAGTTGTACATCTATTCTTCTATTTCTTTTATATTTTCCCATTTTCTGTTAGTTTCTTGTTGCTTTGTTAACTTAGATAATTTTAGGTACTTCAATTGGTTGTAAGTGTTCCACTTTTCAATTTTTAGTACCAAATTTTTCCAAATTCTTTTGTTGATTCAATTTCTAGTGAATAGATGCCATACCATTCCTTATTTTCATATGCATATTGATTTTTTTAATAGTACAATTGCAAAAACTATGTTCTTTACATACAAAATTGAAGTTACTATCTTCTGTCCATATACCACCTACCACTATAGACACTATAGTTCACATACGAGAAGTAGATACCAACAAAATTGGTTTTCAAATGATTAGGCTTAGAAAATAAACCATTTTTATCCAATATGCACCATCAACAAATGGTTATCTTGGAAATTGGAAGGATTGTTGTCAACCCGGCTCCATCAACTGGCAGAGGCATAAGCAATTCCAATGGGTAGTCATTTTATTTTGCACAACCTGCACTACATTAGTTATAATTGAAACAACAGGTTTTATGTATATGCATATATGGTTTTGCTTTTATACTATATTTTTAATGGGTTAATGATTGATTTAATATGCAAGTTCTTCTTCTTGTATTTGCTTTGTTTAAACTATTGGTTTTTAAAAAAATTTCAAAAGAATTAGGAAATGAGGTTTGCACTAAATAAGCTAATCAATAAGAATGTGAAGAATACATACATTTCCAATTTTTTTTTATGAAAAATGGTTATAAAATCAAGAAAAGACAGTATGTGGACTAGTGAGCAGGATGGTCGGTAAAAGATCTCATTTTACTCCCTTATTTCAATGTGATTTTAGAGGTAGGAGTTGATTGATAAGGTCCCTCTTCTTTTCAGAAACTAATAGTATAGACCTACATCAAGATCAAATGGGGTTTCTAAATAAGAATTTTGCTAGGCATGTGTTTTTGAAGTTGTCTTCAAGATAGGATAAGTTAAGGCTCCAACTAAGAAATTTTGTGGTCTATATTGTTGCTAATTCGGAAGTTTATAGGTTCTTCAGTTGCCATTAAATTTAGTTTATATTCTTTAAGAATTAGATATTTACTATCGTGAAGCACCGGTTGGATTAGAAGCTCATTTAGCTTTAGTAACTGGGAAAGATCTAGTTACAAAGTTGAATTGGGCTCTTAGTTATGGTAGACAATCTATTAGTAATCGTCCTCTATTTGGCAGACCACTGTCCTTCATCCAAATGCTGCCCTTCAAACTATTATCTTTTAAAACATATTGTTTATGGTTATGGAAATAAATGGTGTGCAAAATAAGACAAACAAAACTAACCTTTGGTATAGTCCAAACACTTGTAATCATCAAAGAGTGTTTCTAGCCACGTCTTTTAGCTAAAAAGTATATAAGTACCGGCCTAAACATTATGGTTTCTCATTGTACATGTCTTGTAACAAAAGAGATAAACTAGAGAGATTTGCTATAGAAATACTTTTATTTCAAAAAGTCTTGGTGTAAAACTTGAGGGTTACATAGTTCTACTTTCTCAAGTGCTTGGAAAGTAGGGCTACTTGTATTCAGTCTCTATTAGCTTGTCTTCAAATGTATCTACAGTCAAGTAATAAGCTTCCATAAGCCTTTGGGAATTTCTTCTTTGGCCTGTTTGATATTGGGAAGTTAAACTTAATATCATAGAATGATTTCATTAGAATAGTAGGAATCATCATTTTTTTTTCAATCATAGTAGGCATGAGTTTAGAGATTTTGTCTCATATACCAAGCATAATTAATCAAATCTTGACTTGTTGTTTTCTTGTTTTGCAAAAAGGTTTACTGTCTAGGGATAGAGCATGAAAATAACAACTCATGGATCTATAAAATTTTATTGTTTGATAAAAACCTCTTTTTAAAGGGGTCATTGGCTAGTAGGTCACTCTCCACTTATTTATTTGTTTTGCTGATGGATGTTTTAAGTCGATTACTTGTTAAGGTAAGAGAAAAGGTGTCATCTCTAGTTTCTTGATGGGTCGGAAGACAATACGTTATTTGAGGTGACCATCTTTTGTATGCTAATGATACTATAATTGTTTTATGAGACAAACGAAAAGTAGTTGATGTATTTGAATTGAGCCCTCATGTGGTTTGAAGCTATTTCTGGGTTGAAAGTCAATTTGGATAAGAGTTAGATCATCCCATAGAGGGTTCATGATAGAAAGCTATTAGAAAGCTGCAAAATAAGATGTTTATGCTTCATGGTTTATCTGTGTTCAAGATTTCACAATCCTTGGCTTACATAGTTTTTTCTAGTGGTTATTTCTGATTTCCAACTACAACTACAAGATGGTAAATATGGCGTATTTGGGTCGTAAGGCAAAATAATGCAAAGTCCCAAAACTTAGAGAAGAGCAATGATAGGTAAGCTAAACTAGTCCATAAGGCAATTAATCCCAAGTTCCTCTAAATCCCAGTTTCTATGGGAATTCAGGGGATATATTCATATCTACCTACTTGGAATGACAGATATATTAGAGCACAAGATCTTTGGTTTTGCTAGATATATAACCTTTGTTTTCGAATTATAATCATAATCCAACTTTCTTATTCTTTACATGATATGATCTAGTTCACAATCTCATAAGTCAGGAACCACATTGGAGCTAAAACAGCTGGACCCAAGTCTTAATACTAAAACATCCTAAGTAAGTAACTAGTGGCACGACTAGTAAGGGAATGGTTAGAAATGCACTATGTCGGTGAACTTCTACACTTTATTACTTGTTCCTTGGACTAAAGTGGCGTTCGTTACACCCATCAAACTATCACTTGTCAAACTATAGTGTCATGTTACTTATTGATAATGTCAATTTGGATTTTGATCTTATTTAAATTCTTGTTATATCTTGGTGCGCGTTCTAGTTGTAATATTTATCTAGCCTAGGTCATACTCTGATTTATTTGTCTTGTTGATTTTTGCTTCGACCATGTACTTCTAAAAATAAATAAGGGGGAATTGTTGATGAATGCTATATTATTTGTGACCATGACGAATTTTAATTTCACTTGTTTCCTTTCCAATTTGTGGACAACATGTAGTATATGGATTTTTATTTTTTTTTTAAACAAAAATTTGAATCACCCTCATTTTGTATCCATTTGTGACAGAAATTAACCAAAAGATAGTTGTTGTAATTACTCTCAAATATTGTTTCTTCTCTTCATTATGATTTAATACTAATGTCAATATCATCATTTGTGGCCCAATTAATAGGAATAGTTTGGCATTGAGCCCCAAATTCAAAGTTTGCTTGTACAATAGCTAAGGCGGTACTTAGGATCCAATCCTCTCTATTACAAATTTGAATGTTAATCATACAAGATATCATTTCTTTATTTTGATTGCATTTGACTAGTTTTTTTTTTTTTTTTTTTTTTTTTAACAATAAATCACTCTCAATGGATATTCCATATTTTATAAACATTGCCTAGCATATAATTGTCCTCATCTTCATATTAGGTTTGTTGAAACCCAAATCTAATATTCACATAATAGAACATTTACTATTAGGTGCTTAATACCAATTATATGGAGAAAAAACTTGTATTTATATTAGTAAGAAAGCCAATATGATCTACGTATTGTTTGTTTATATTTTACAATAAAACCAATATGTATTGTTTGGTGGTGGGTAACTCAAATTGATGTGGTTAAGAAAGAGGAGACAATTAGAATTGCTTCTATCCATGTCACGTTTTCCCTTGTTTATTAAGAGCCTTTCACTGATGCCATGCTTCTGACTGTGCCAAAACACTATCATATGTCTCATATTTGTGTGAATTGGAAAGATGTAGATGTTTGTCATCAAGTGTTGATATTTGTGCTACTGCATTTTGTAACTCTCATAAATTACATCTTCACTCTTTTGTCCTATTTTTGCATTACCAACTACACTGATGTTGCTATTTCTAACATCACCATGTTCTCTAACATTGCATGCAGGCACCATCAATGTTTACCCGTTGCTCAGTCGCAAAATTCAAGAAACTATGCAACTGTTTACTCAAGGAAAAATTTCAAGCCATAAAAGACCTCCAATTTGGAGGTCTCTTAACCTTAAACTGCACAGAGCTTCAACACAACATCTGTTTGTTTCTAATCTAACATTTCAATGTTGGATTTAAACACATAGAGTTGTCACCCTATAAACACTATGCTGTTACAGCCGTAGATGTGGGCCTCATTTTTAGGCTCCCAACAGAAGGGTGTATTCTGTAGGTGACATCTACTCAACAGAGCATCAATTTGGTTCAGTTTAGGCATGCGAAGAGAAACTCCTTAACTTACCTATTGGGAATGAGTTTCGCCAAGAATTCATATACCACGCATGTGTGACGTTATTAACCCTCACGTCTAGACTCGATGGTTGCTAAAACTTGTGGCATACCATCCATGAGAATGGATTCAGAAATGACGTCAACTAAGGCTAGTTTGTGCTTAACTAGCTCGTGGAAGGAATTAGGCAATATCAACAATCAAACACCTCTTTGGTACATTGCTGCGTTTTTTTCTACAGGTATTAAACTTATATGGGACTTGTCTTCCTTTTTCTCATACAATTTTATTTCGATAATAAGTAACATTTGTATCTTGATGTTTGCATTTATTATGCAGCTACATTATGTAATTAAATTCCAGATTTTTTCAATCCAAGTCCCCAACATAGTGCCCCTAGCATTGGCATGAACTAATGAATTGATTAAGCAACGACTAACTGTTGAGATAAGGGAGTTTGGATCATTCGAACATGCCAAGGTTTATTTATAATTGATGCATGCAGAAATATAGTGTCATTACCAGCACAATGCATACTATTTCAGTTCTAATTTTGAGTTCTAATTGTAGGGGTCTGAGAGATCTCCAACAATAGATACTAATGTGGAGCCTGAGAATAGTGATGTACACTAGCAATTTTTTAAAATTGAATTTAAGTTCATTTCATTCTATTTGTAATTTTTTATACTTGTTTACTACAATGTAAATGTGCTTGTAAAATTTTTGCACAAATATAGTTAATGACCGTGTGCACATGAATTTACATGTGATAGGAAATATGACACCAATATCATGACATAGAATGGGCAATTGGGCAATATCAAAGGGGCATACAATAATAGCTAGGAATAATATGCGACCTAATCCAAAAGTTAGGGGCCCAAAGACATAGTGGGGTCAGTTCAGATGTTGTTGGTCACTTTAGCTATGCACTAGTCGACAATCCCACACCCGAGAACCATGCATTTCCTGGCGAAAAAGACATGCCTTGGCATGGTGTAGACCATGTGTTAGACACACCAGATTGCAATGCAGCTCCTAACTTTGAGTTACAGCCCAATGGACTCATTCATGTACAAAGTGGTAAAATTTATGCAAACACCCATATAGTAGGCATCCTAAGTACCCAATGATATAGTATCCTCTTAGTTGACTATTGCTAAATCCCCTATTACAAATGGTGAAGAAGAAGATGAACCTGATGTGATGTCATTGAGTGTTTTTATTATACCCCCGAGAAACAAGAGCGTGCGGAGATGCTGAGTGCGTCAAATGGCTCCAAACCTCTTGTCCCCGTTTATATTCCAACTAGAAACTAGACAATCTGCCATAAGAATGGACCTAAAAGAAGCAGTTACATTTGTCTTTTCAAGGGATTTGGATGCTAGGTAAGATATTCAGACACTCTCCTCTCATTGTATGAAAGTGAGAAAACAAAAACTAAATACTATGTGTTTTTTATAGTGAAGAACTAGTGGCAATGCATGACACTAATTTAACTAGAAGCAATTTAGGATGCTTTGAAAGGGATGGCTGGATAAGGAATGACATGCATTTGACTTCTTATCCCTCTATATGCATTAGTTTAAGTTTGAAAATTAAATAGTTGTTATGACGTATTTAGTTGCTTACACTTTTATGATGTACGAAATCAAGTCATTGATGCATACTATAGATTGTTGTAGTATGAACATGAACTGAAGATGAAACTATTTCTATTGCCCTACACAGCTGTAACGATGATTGATCCATTAAATCATTGTTGAACTTTAATTTCTATCTTGAACCATGCATTAACTATAGTTACAAATCTAAAACTACTATTTGATATGTAGGAAATGGTCATCCGCTTCCAAGGAAAACACTTAGTGAGAGAGGTAGTTATAGGACGATTTGAGCCACATTTGTATCCCATGGATATTCCATATGGGAATGTGAACGAGGTGAAGTGCAGTGTTTCAGATGTATGTTTAATGGAAGTCCATTGGTGCAGGTCTTCTTACCAGTTCCTATAAAGAACCATTGGACACTCTACTTATATGACCTACACAGCAAGAGAATTCATTTGCTAAATTCTCGCCTTGATAAGAAAAAGACCACTATGATTGGAATACAACAAAATCTGGTAAAGTAACAAGTAACAACTAATAATTTGTTAAGTTTGTCTCCCCAAAGAAGTTTCAATTGTTGTAATAATAAATGTTTCAGTCTAAGGTTGTCCTATGACTTGCTGCACACAAGAAAGAGGTGCCACATTATGAATTGAGGACATGCAATTTCTTAATGCTAGATGTACCACTCCAACTTAATAAGTGAGTGTTTATCTTGTAGTCTAGGTTTATGTTGAAATGGATTGCAACTTATTTTAAGTTCCTTTGTTCTTTATAATTCCACACTTAGTAATGTCCTTGTCATAATATTGTGGTAGGCATGATTGTGGAATGTTTATTATGAAATTCATGGAGTCATGGTCAATGGGAGGGTCGCCTAAATCAATCGAGGTGTTATGTAGAAGGAACTATGTATTATCATCTCATTAATGTAAAAATAGTTATAAAAGACGAAATTCATTCATTTGCTAATTTCGTTAAACTTGAATAAATGCAGGGAAAGTTAAAACAATATAGATTGAAAATTATGGGCAGCTTGTTGTTTTCAGCATAAAATGCACACTGACATCATTTCATGAGGGAATAATGGGGATTGTACATTTTGATGACACATTATAAATTTGATTTGGTTGTAATTTATGTTGGACAAACGAAGTTGTGTAAATTTTGTCATATCATGATAGTTGCATAACAAAACAATGACACTATGGGATAAATATGAAGTTGGACTATTTTTGGAGATAATGATAATAATAATTAAGTTGATTGCATCACTGAACAATGGCACTATGGGAGAACACGTCATGAAGTGCTATGGCAAATATAGGGGATTGGAATGAAATTGCACACATTAGTTATGATGAAAATGACAGTTGTAGCATCTCATGTAATAGGAAAGTTTTTTAGTTAAACTAATTGTAATTGTATTCGATTTGTACAAGGATAATTAAAACTTCATTTCTGATTGTAAACATATATTCATTGTTATAGGAACTAATGTAATTGGAATTATACATAGATTTTAATTGGTTTATTATAGATTCCATAATAGGGTATGTTAGGTGTTTGGACTATAATATAATATGTTTTATTATTTATTATTATACCCATGTTTTGTCATTGCATTGCATTTGTAAATTAATTTATTAAAGTTTTAGTTCGTATTGTATATCAGCTTTTAGAGGCCATTGCAATGTGATTGGTAATTATTAGAGCAAAAGTAGGTGTTACGATAGTAGCATATTAGGTACTTTATGCTAAAGTGTATAACCAATAGCAAGGAAGGAGGACTTCAATTGGAGAAGTGCTTGTTTTTGGTGATCAAGATAGGAGAGACAAGGCAAGTTGAAGAAGAGGAAGAAGAAGGTGAAGATGTAGAACTGAAGCAGAGGGCTTGGCTTGGCCATTGCTGAGTTCGTTTCCTTCTTTGTCTAGTGAAATAGTATTAACTATTGGGGAGAATATGCTTAATGAAATCATAGATGGTGGGTTCTCAAATGTCAGTTGTCAATTGTTTGGCATCTTCCCAGGATTTTAATTTTCCTTCTACTCGATCAGAAAATCCTATAACAAAGCCAACTTAAGCATATAGACTCATCCAATGTCAGAGTTTTCCCTTTTCTATAACTTCGATCTTCCTTATGCTTAATGCGTGCTTGGAAAGGCTCATTTGGTAATACTTATTTATGGAAAATGCCAACCTCTTTTGCAAACTAATGTTTTCAACATTGCTTACTCATCCAAAAGGAGACAAGCAAACCAACTCAATATTATAAGTTGGGCACATCACACATTGTTTGTTGTTTGTGTTATCATATTCCCAAGCTACCTAGAAATTCATTCTCTATCAATCCTATTTCCTATGGCATGACCTTTGAAGATAGTAAAAGATTTTTTCAAAATCAGTTATCAGTGTCTTATTCTTGTTTTCAAAGTATCACACTATTGATGAGCATAAATAATGTCTTAAGCACTTCCATGTTTCTGACATGTTTCGTCTCTAGCTTATATTGTGAAATTTATATTCAATTTTCTCCAACACTATAACAACCCTAATTCTTTTTCATACAGTAATAAAGTTCTTCTTTAAATGTGGTTTTTCATATTGTAACAACATTATAACAACGCTTCGAGGATTGTAGTTCTCATGTTGTAATTATCCAATATAATAATTCAAGATGCATTACATATAGAAATTGGATCATATTCGTTCCAATTAATACGATTAAAGTACTCCAATTAGGTAGGCCAAGAATTACCATCCAATTGTAGTTTCACATAACATAGAACTACTTACATAAAAGGACATAGTATAACTCGAATCTAATTGGACATGTATTCAGGTATGCGCAACATGTTTTCATGCTCCGCCATTGACAAATCCTGACCATTGTCTTGTGCAAATTGGATGCAAATGCGTAATAATGACTCACGAGCTCAATGATGCATCATTTGATTATTTTCTACATGTATCTCGACTAATGCATCTTCAAATGAAAACATTTTTTCAAGATGCATTTGAACTGCAATTAATGGGGGAACCTTAACTCGTAGTTGTTGTAATTCCATGACTAAATCAGTTTATTCTTGCACCCTATAAGCCCACTCTCTACACATTATTCATAATTGATCATTGAATCTAGCATCGTGTGGAATGGTTAAGATGTCGTTAACTAGGATCCAATTCCTTCTTGAATCCATCCTCTTATGAATGAATAAATCGAATGATGGCAAAGAAAATTGGTATAACAAAGGAGATCCTTGTTATTAGGCGATATTGTAAATGTCATCAATAGAGGTCTATATATATAAAAAATGCAGTAAGAAACATTAATTTCATTGAATCTCCAGTGTAATGAAGAAAAGAAAAAAAGAAAAAGAGGATGGGTTTTCACAGTACTCTGTTAGATGTGACTACACAAACATATTTTAATGATATGACAAAGAAGTTCTCCATTTCCCAATGACAATGAAAAAAATTAATCATTACAATTGTAAAGGAAATTGGTACACATGAGTGTTAATTTAAATGACAACAGAGAGTACTCTCATAGGTTGCCATTTTGAAATTGAGAAGACAACACAAGAGACTTATCTAAAATTGACAAGATTAGACTAAAGTACTTTGAAGGGCTAACGAATAACTTTTGAGATTGTACACAATTGTGATGGAAATTGGTGAACATGAGTGTTAATTTTAAATGACAACAAAAAGTACTACCACAAGTTGCCATTGATGCATGTGCCATTCTAAAATTGAGAAAACAACACAAAAGACTCATCTGAAGTTGACAAGACTAGACCAAAGTACTTTGAATGGCCAATGAATCACTTTCGAGATTCATTGTACGCAATTTTCATGGAAAGTGGTGGATATGAGTGTTAATTTTAAATGATAACAGAAAGTACTGTCATAGGTTGCCTTTGATGCATGTGCCATTATAAAATTGAGAAGACAACACAAAAGACTCATTTGAAGATGACAATGGCCAACGAATCACTTTCGAGAATCATTGTAAGCAATTGTCATAGAAAATAGTGAAAAGATGAGATGATATGTACATAACAAAGACATGACTGACAAGTCATTTCAACACATTGAAAATATATAAAGCTAACACTAGGGATAGGGAAAGAAAAGAGAATAAGATATGGGATATAGAATCTTACAAAATATGAGCACATATAGTGCCATGTTACCATAGTATAAATAAGGGATTCTACATCTAACCTCTTGTGACTAACAAGAAAGTGGAGTGCTTAATTTTGCATCAATTACACCTGTCATCTTATAGCTTTTAACTTTGGTATAAAACTTCTTCATCCTTCGATAGCAGTGCACATTGTCATTAACTTTCTCATATTAGTCACTTACTATAGCATCTATTTATTTAAAAGTTAGGAAAATGAATTTTTAACTGTCTTAAGTTGTTTTTGAAGAGTTTGGGGCATATTCACACTTCTTTGGCAAGTTCAATAGTTGTTACAGGTGATGGATGATAGAAGGGGTAAACACCATCTTCACTTGGGGAAATATTACTGGCTAAAGGATATATCTGAGGTATCAGGCCAATATTGGGCATTAAGAGATGATGATTTCATGTACTCACTAAAGCCATTGGACAAGTTTTTGGATGTGACCAATGTGCACCATGGAAAGTAAGTGGAAACATTAGGAGCTGGAATCAACAAATCTACTCTAACAACTCACTGTTTTAAGTGTACGTGTACTATGTAGAAAGTCGTTGTCTGTCGGTCAATTCACATCAATTTATCTGAAGCACTTAATAAGATAATGGAGGAAAACAATAGGATGACAATTCGAAAGATAGGGTAATAATGTTGGAAGAGGCAAGCAACAAAGCACTAGAAAATGATAAAAAAATCAATGAAGGAGAACAAGTAGAAATTTTGTCTCAACCGCAATGCAAATTGGATTTTGAAATCTCTGATGAGGAGTAGTAACATATATGAAGGATGGAACCTGGATAAAACCTATGTAACATATGTAATATTGTACTCCAAATTTTGGGATATTTTTTGCAACTTTAGTAAGCAAATGCATGATAATTAATGATCAATTTTGTTGTTAGCATCCCATTATTAGCTGACCGCCCCATCGTATAACATTCAAATTAGTGTGACATCTTGTTAGTCTTACAATCAATTTTAAATAACATTCACATATTGAATGCCATGGCTTATCGAATATATCCGTTTTCAACACATTGTAGGTGGAGTAGAATTTGGTTAGGAAAAATTAATAAATATTTTTTTGAATTTATTAGTGATTCACATTTTGTCACATTTTTTGAATATGTCATAAAGAAATTAAATAATAATAATGATATTTTGCATGTCATAGCAAACCAAATTGAATATATTCGTTCTGAAGATCTTTCAGAATAACCCAATAGGACGTTATAATGTAGGTGAAGAACACTTTGGTCATAGGATATTATTAACTTTTACCAATGACTGAAAGCGAGGGGTCACAAGAACACTATTTATTTGAAAATTTACTTCACAATAACACTTTTATCAGGCATATGTATTTATATTTAAAACTTTCATATAGGTCTTGTACTTTTCTATCTATATTGCAGATAGACCCTCATGCCAATATTATGACTAAGCCCTCTAACCAATCTTCAAACTATATAAATGGTATAACCTCAACTTTAACACCATATGCTAGTTCAAAGCACCATGTAAAGAACCTTCATTCCAAACATATATCAACCATATTGTCCAAGTATGTTTGAAGGCATAAATTTTATATTCCATTTCTTCAATTAAGCATATTATCATTGTTTTAAGCAAATATGAAACAAAGGCCTCATGCATATATTGTTTATTTGGTTGTATCAGTATAAACAAATACATGGCAAACAAAGACAAGATCTACATTGTTTTTGTTGGTAGGAGGTCGGGTGTACACACAAGTTGGCCTGAATGCCAAGTTCAAGTCATTGGTTATAAGGGTAACGTTTATAAATCGTATAGAACTCATCATGAGGTTGTATCAGCATGGGTGATGTACGAGCCTTGATGGAAAAAACTTGATACACTTATTGAATCCTCCAAGCCTATAGAGTGTAACTAGGTTATTGGCTAACTAGTAGATGACCAAGTACTAAAGAAGGCTAAAGATCGGAAACAAAATTTCCTTGCTCCTTGTGTCCTCAGATGTGTTGTAACATTCATGATCATGTTTGTCATTCAAAAGTTTTTTAGGTATGCTCAAATGTGGTGAAACTAAGCTACATGTTGTACTTATATTACATGTCTTAAATGAAATGGTAATCTGGCCTTTCATCCTTTATTATTTATTTCAGTTTTAAAACAATACTAAAACAACATAAAACAAAATAAGAAGTTACAAATTCTAGATTATGAAATTTAAGGGAGAAATGAGTGAGCAAGTTCTTCAAAATTATTTAAAATCCTTCAAGATGGGCTACCTTGTACACCCTTGTACAGTTAGCACATGTACCTTGTACACTTAGAGTAAATGTCTTATACACTTAGTGTAAATGCCTTATACATTTGCATATTTATGTACACCTATAATGCAATGTGTGCACATGGGTGAGTTAACTATGTTTCCATTGTCATGGCTCAAGAAAAGAGGTAAAAAAAATGAAATTGAACCCAACCATGTATTCTTTGATCATCATTTATGAATACAAGGTGATGGAATGAATGTGTATGAGGTTAAATAAAGGCATGGGTTGCACGTCATCAACACATATGTGTGAGGAATGTCTCTCATCTCATCCTTGGAAAAGGGAAATAAGTGAGTCAGTTGCTCAAAATCATTTGAAATTCTTTGAGACAGGTACCCTTGTGCACCCTCGTATAGTTACCATATTTGCCTTATACACTTAATGTAAAGGCCTTGTATAGTGGTGGAAACTCCATACACTTACAACACATGAATCCATATGGGTGGGGGAACCATGTTCCAATGTCATGACTGAACAAATTTTGAACAAATTTGATGCCAAATTACGGCTCTATTCATCATTATTGTGGTAAGTAACATGATGAACATGTACAAACTCACAAAAATGAATGGGGTGAGTATGTGATCAAGTAATGTGTGTGATGAATGTCCCTCATCGTTAGAAAATGGAAATGAGCAAGCAAGTTCTTCATATACCTTTCAAAATCGTTATGGATAACTACCTTGTATACCCTTGTACAGTTAGCACACAGACCTTGTACACTTGCATTCACATACACCTATAATGTATTGTGTGCATATGGGTGGGTTAACTATGTTTCCATTGTCATGGATTAGGAAAAGAAGTAAAAAAAAAAAAAATGAAATCGAACCTAACCATGTATCCCTAATCATCATTTATGAATACAAGGTGATGAAATGAAGATGTATGAGGTTAAATAAATGCATGGGTTGCACGTGATCAACCAATACGTGTGAGAATTGTCTCTCATTCTTGGAAATGGGAAATGACCAAGTGAGTTCCTCAAAATCATTTGAATCCTTTAAGACAGGTACCCTTGTACACCTTTGTATAGTTAGTATATTTGCCTTGTACAGTGGCATAATTTTGACATAGCTACAATTAAACGTGTGCATATGGGTGGGTTAACCATGTTCCAATTTCATGCCTGAGGAAAAAGAAGGAAAATTAAACCCAAGTTATCTTTGTATTCATCATTAGTGTGGTAAGTCATCCAATGAACATCTAGAAGGAAAAAAAAAAAATTAATGGGATGAGTGTGTGATCAAGGAATGTTTGTGAGGAATGTCCCCTATTCTTACACCCTTGTACAGTTACCATATTTGCCTTGTACACTTAGTGTAAATACCTTGTATAATGCTAAAAATTTGACATAGTTATAACTGAACGTCTGCTCATACACGGGCTAACCATATTTACAATGTTTTGGTTCATAGAATGGGGAAAAACCTAAGTCTAAATTTGTTTCCGAACTACTAGTCCATGATTCTTACACAATAATCATATAAACAAATCAATGAATGATGCAAATGAAAAACCCTTCTACTGATTTCCTACATGCACAACATTTGATATTGAAAAACGGTTTTCCCTATAAACTTCTCCTCCTCAGCATCCGCACCACACCCTTTTCTTCCCATTCAGCTTTAGAAAAATCACCTTCAGCTTTGGAACCCCCCAACACATTCAGTTCCCTCATTTCCCAAGGTGGGCAACTGCCTTCTCATTACTTCATAACTCCTTACCCCACCAATAATCCACATGGATTCAAGGTGGGTTGCAATCAACCCGAAAATGGCCCAAATTGGACATAAAATCATCCTCCTAACCCATCTGGAGCACTAGGGCTCGAACCAACCTAAACAAGGGCACCAAAAATGCCAAAAACAGAGTCGTTCGCAAGTGGCCACGACGAACCGGTCTAACCGGTTGACCATCTGGTTGACCAGTTGAGAAATATAATATTCCTTGAAGAATAAGGAATATAAAAAAAAAATGGTGTGCAATTCCAAGTTTGGATGAGGGAAATATGATCAAAACAAGCCCAAGTGCTCCATATTCGAACCCGCTCCTATGAACTCCAACTAAACTGAAGTTTTGGGGATACCTCACATCCTTCCTTTAGCATGATGTGAACAATTAGGGAATTGGCCATGACGACACTCTAAAATGAACTACACACTCGCACTACATTGGACCATAGATGTACCTACACAAGGCTCGAAAACCGATCAAGCCCAAAAGAGAGCCATGGCGGTGCTATACGGAAAAAATTGGGTGCATGTGACACCCCTAAGATAAATGCAAGTGTCGAAGGACAAAATTGAGGGTCTAAAATAGGGCTTAGAGGAGTGCTACAATTTTTCACCATACCTTTCCAATAAGTAACCTGACCCCGGGACCAGACTTTAGTTTTCCACAGATTGTCTTTTCCAAATAAGGAGTCACACTTGGGGTTTTCTTTCTTATTTTGTTTTCTCTTTAAAAATAAAACAAAAATAAGAGGCGACTTCAAGTCTTTTCTAAAAAATAATTTTTTCACAAATAAAAAGTGAGTTCACCATCGAGTGGGAACACATCATGCAAAATGCGAGGTCCACAAAAGTATAATTTGATTTAGAATTTATTTGATTAATGAAAATTTTATTAAATTAAAGAAAATTCATAAAAACACGTTTAATTGAAAGGAATATTATATTTGAATATTTGAATATTGGTATTAGATTGTAGAGAGGGATAAATAAGAATGATATCATCTTCAATCTTATTTGCTTTTTATAGTTTTTTTTTAATTCCTCTATATTTTCCTTTTGTTTTTTAAAATTGGCGAAAACAATTTCTACTTGCTCTCTAAAATATGTTTTTTATTTCACTTTATTTTAAAAATTAAAAATAGAAAACAACTTTCAAACAATTTTATGAATTTTTAAAAACAATTTTTCTATTTTTAAAAACATAAAATTATTTTTTTAATGAAATGGTCAAATAGGGTCAAAAACTTTTCAAAAGCAAATTTTAAGAATTTGGGTCAAGTGCTATGTTTCTTTTACAATCCTCCACTATTTTTGGCCTCCATGTCACGGTTGTCAACTTTTTTTGTGAATAAGTTCATGAGCTTCATCTTACTTTATATTTGAGAGAAAGAAAGAAGATTTTGAGACATGTTGGGTTTGTATTTGTTGTATTAAAGAAAGAAAAGAATATTCACCTCCTATTCCATTTTGTACTAAACAAATTTGATAAGACATTGATAGGACATGTAAATATTAAAACATGTAAATAAACTAAAAATATTTTGGTAATATTATTTTAATTTTAATTTTTGAAATTTCATATTAGAATTCCTTTTAATGTTTTCTTATGATTTTAAATTGATCATGGTTCTAACTTTTTACTAGGTTAAAATCTTTAACTCTTTTATATACATAAAATAGAAAATAAAATATATTTTTCATAAAAATTGTATTTAATATTTTTAAAATTAATTTTTATATTTGTTAAAGTACATCTATATATATATATATATATACATATATATATATATATATATATATATATATATTTTAAAAAGTACATCATTTAGAAAAAATAGGTACATCCAATATAAAACATGTACATTTCATTTCATCTATGATTCTTATACTCATTCATCCTAATTTGGGTGTCGGATTTCACTAATGTTGTTATCGGGATGTATTGGCACTACAAGGAAAATGTCAAAAGATGACGCTTTTTAAGCATCAAGAAAGATATAAGATGACGCTTTCCAAAAGTGTCATATCTTAGACTGTCATCTTATGAATTTCCAATTGTTGATACTTTTCACAAGCGCCATCTTCTTTGGTGGTTAACCATGACACTCATAGAAAACGTCATTATTCTAAATCTATAAGTGTCATTATAGGTCTGAAATTTCATTCATCTCAATATTGACACTCGATAAAGTGTCGTTGTACAGGTAGAAGCAACATCGACAATTATGATACGTGTCATCTTATAGCGATGTTCAACCTTGACACTAAAAAAAAGCATCATGTTCTAGAATCTCAAGCTTGATGCCTATGAAAAGCATCATTGTATAGGTTAAAGTGGCGTTGACACTCATAATAAGTGTCATCTTCTGCCTTTAATATCATATGAGAACAAAGCATGACGCTTTAAAAAAGTGTCATCTTATCTTATTCAAAATTTTAATAACCCATAAAAGTCCTAATTATGCTCTGTTTTATAATTTTCCACAAACAATGAATGAGTAGTAAAAATTTAATTTAAGAAAGTCCTAGGATAAAAAGTACAAATTGTGGTGTTTCTCTTTCACTATTAAAATTTACCAATAAACATTAGATATAATCAATTATGAATTTTCTTAGCATTAAATTTAGTTGAAATTGTTCAAAAAACCAAAAAATTTACAACTTTTTTTTCAACTTTGAGTTGTTCATAGTCTTTTGTTGCATCATCTTTCTTCAAAATGCATAAGGATGGTTACAACTCACGTTCTAGATGTTCAACCTGCAAAATAATTGAGAGGTTACATATAACTAATATTGACAAATAGTGAAGAAAAAAACAACTCTATAAATGAAATGTGTATATACCAATTTTTAAAATTTTCAACATATATTTCTTTCGCTGCAATAAATTTCAACATGTTGGAAGAACTGAACAAACCCCAATAATTTTTTTAAACCAAATTTCTAAATATTCCTTGAACTCTTGTTATGTGTTTAAGAAAACAAACAATAAACCACTTTCTAGTGTTTTCCCAAATGCAATATTTGATTTTGTCTAACTTGGGTTGAATACAATAATTAATTTTGTCCAACTCATATTTTCATTCATATTGTAATCATGAGTGAATGATGACATGCACCCATGGTTATCAAAATATGTTATAAGTATATCTAACTTAGGTTGAATGGAATAATTAATTTTGTCTAACTCATGTTATTATTCATATTGTAACCATGAGTGGATGATGACTTGCACCTATGGTTATCAGAATATGCTATCAACATATTGGGGCTTGCCATAAGTCCAAGTAGGTCTTAAATTTAAAGCATGTATACACTTAATCATTTACTTGGACTAACTAAGTATGGATAGAACTGAACCAATTAAATAACTAGGTTAGGTGGTTTCCCTTCCTCAATGAAGATGGTATATCCATGTGGTTGCCTTCTTCCCTAATTAGGCATGACTATGAATTACAATTAGCTAAAGGACCCATTGTTCATCAACTATCTCCATTATATAATGGTCTTTTAGCCCTTCCACCCAATTGGCCTTTACAAGTCATCAATTATATGTATAAACAAATGCCTTTGACTCTTAAAAAAAGAAAATTCTTAATCTTAGTGACTAATTTGGTATGATTTATATCTTATATATGAAACTTCAACCATTAACATCTTTTCATCCTTCTTATAGGTCCTACAAGACATTGGATGTTTTGCAAGGGAAGCAAGTAAGGAATTAAAAGGAAAAAACTATAAGTCTGAAAAATTCTGAAATTGTAAGTTAATATATCTATGTTCCTTCTATTGTTAATATCTATTATACATGAAATTTACAATATATTGGTTCTATCTATTTAACCAATTAATGTAGTCAGTATGAAGTATAATGTCAAGAGAAGAGCTAGCTTGCATGGGTACATTAACATCTAATCATGTGAGGATATTTATTATCCTAAGTATACATCCTAAATATGAAACTTACATGAAATGATTTTCTAAACATGGAATTTATTCATAAAACTAACAATAACCTAAACATCTTACCTCAATATTCTTTTATGAAAATTTTCAACTATTGCAGGGTGTCCTTCATGTCATTGATCATGTTCAGGTTTGAATAAGTAAGAGTAGTAGTGACATACTTAAGAGAATGACCTATGTATTTTAGTACAACTTGAAGAATATACAATAAACAATTTAGCAACAAATTAGATTCTTAAAAGTTTTAGCACATTAAATTCAATAAGCATATTAATTTCAAAGAAGGTTGCTAGCCAAAGGTAGTAAAATAATTGAGATAAAGGAATGAAGAATGAAGAGAAATTAATTTCAACTAATACATTATAATTAAATTGATCTTTTAACTTGACATGTTATGAATCCATGAAAAATAATACATTGGTAATACTTTATTGATTAAAAGAGTAAAATAACACCAAAGATAGAAAAAACTACATGATATGGACAAAGGGTTTATTTTTGTAACAGTGACCAACAGACTCAAAGTAAAAGGGCCTTGGTGGAGGAAAAAACTATTATGTCAAAATGACTAGTTTCTTTCCTTACAATTGTATTTAGATTAAGGAGCTAGTATTCAAGTTGATACCTTGTTTTAGACAAGGAGGCTTTAGAGGCCTATATTAGGGAGAATGAGGTGCTATTTTTTTTTTTCCATAGGCTTATTTGTAAGAAGTCTTAATCTAACTTCCTATTTTTTAATGTCAAAGAAAATATAAGTATAAGATATTTTAAACTTTAAGCCCATTAGTTTAGGAGGAGGCCTCTACAAATTTAGATTGAAAAAAGTTATAAAGCAAGTGATCTTAAGGGTCTAAAATGGTTTTTTTTAGGATAGACATATTCCTAATGCATGCACATGTAACAAGACTAAAGACTTTACAAAAAAGAGTTTGAAAATGCATGAATTTTCGTACCATTACAACACTAGGATTTCTACCAATCTAACTAATAAGGATGTGTATAGGAAATACACAAAGGTTGTGACACCTACCATGTCTAATAGGCTTCACCTCTCAATTTTCCAATTACACATCCATCAAAATAGAGCAACCATTGCATGATCCATATTGAAAACATTGCCAACTAGAAGTACCAAGATATACATTAACAAATCATGACTAACAATAAATTATACAATTAACATTAACAAAATATTCACTAGATTTTTAGAATAATATGAAGTTATATTAGACTATAGGTCATATAAGGTACCTTCAAGCATGAGTAATGATTAATTGACTGTTAATTAAGATGAGATTGTCAATTTGTAATAAATAATATGTTCAATAATGTCACTCTTCCTAAATTATAGACTAATTAATTTTATTCATAATTAATTTATTATTTTCTAAATAAAAACAAGATGAAATAAAATAAAGACAAAAAGCAAATTAGGATTGTTGTTTAATGTATAATCTAGGTTATTTTGTCATTTATAATCATTTTAGGAAATAAGAAATTTTTAGAAAAATAATGTTTTTTTAAAATTCGATATGATGGTGACTTCACAAAGAAAGTCATTCTATAAATTAAGGGATGACTTTAGTAGCTATTAATTATCCTATTGATGGCCGCCATTCCATCACTTTTTACTAATGATGATCCTTGTAGGTTTATTTTGTCTAACATTAAGTATATTTTTGACAAGTTGAAAACAATATATATATATATCCATCACTTTTTACTAATGATGATCCTTGTAGGTTTATTTTGTCTAACATTAAGTATATTTTGACAAGTTGAAAACAATATATATATATATATATATATATATATATATATATATATATATATATATATATTTAAGAATGTAGGCAACATATTAATTACCATGAAAAATTAAAACCTCCAGATCACATCACACTAATACCTTCACCCATATCTTTTCACATTAGTAAATACAATTCAAATACAATACCAAAAAACATGTACATGCATGTACTTAGCCAATATAAGTCAATCCCATTATTTTATATTTTGATCTCATTACTTATATTTGATCTTAATTTCATTTTGATTATTTTAATCTTATTATCTATACCATCATCCAACTGTTTACATTTTATCCAAAATTTTTAATGGTTGAGATGTAAAATTCAATATGTATTTCTTTAAGATTTTCCTAATAAACGCATAATTTCATACTAGTATAGTGGAACTATATAGGGATATAAACAGGTGGCTCAATTAGGCTCACTTAGGCCCACTTAGGCACAATAAGCCCATTTGGACACCCCTAGGCCCTTGTAGGCACATTTGGCTCATCTAGACTCACTTAGGTTCATTTAGGTACACTTGGCCTATCTAGGCTCACTTAGGCCCACTTAAGCTCACTTAGGCCCACTTCGGCCCACTTAGGCTTGCTTAGGCCCACTTAGGCTCACTTAGGCCCACTTAGGCACACTAAACTCATTTGGACACTCCTAGGCCCTTTTAGGCACATTTGACCCATTTAAACTCACTTAGGCCCACTTAGGCACACTAAGCCCATTTGGACATCCCTAGCTTTAGGCACATTTTTTAAATGGAGGGATTAAGTTTTAAATAAAAAAATGGGGATATTTTTTAAACAGAGGAGTTGACACTTGAATGTTTTTTTAAAAATAAAAGATTAAGTTTTTATATTGGAAAATCAATTTTTTTTTTTTTTTAAATAATGGAGAGGATAAATTTTAAAATATGAAAAGGAAATTTTGGAAATTTGGGAGACTTTTTTGTGGAGGGGATATGGAATTCTAAGAGAGGAGGACTCCTCCAAAGATACAAGCTGCCAATTGCCATAGAAAATGGGGGTTGGTGGTTTTGGAGAGTGGAGGAATTTCTTTTAAAAGAGACTTTCAACACGCACAAGAGGGGGGAATAAAAATAAAGAATAAAAAAAGGAAAGAAAAGGGGTGAGAAGACAGCTGGGAAGAAGGACATCTTTAAGGGTGGAGAAAACACACAGCCTACCTTGGGAACTCTCCACTACCAGCCGCCACAAGAAAAATAAAAAAATGATCAGAACATAAGACTCTACAAAATAAATCTAAAACAAATATCTAGAAGTTAAGTTTTATCATGAAAATTTTCAGAGAACATCTCCTATATGTCTAGTTTACCATCTGAGAGACCAAATCAATTAACCAGCCCTCATTTAGTACCAGATTTCATAATAATGACAATAGGTCCAGAACTGGGCATCTTTTTAAGGTGTTCAACAATTGATTTTTCTAACTGAATTAAAGATTTCCTAAAATCATAAAAAAAATTTACATAACTATCCTAATATATATATTTTGTATGAAAAATAATCACAGGGCAATATCACATTCATAACATACTTAAAAATAAATAAACATCTCTCAACTCCAGAAGAGCATCTGTGTAGTGGGTGCAAGAAGAAAGAAATTATATCTCTCATTTTAGAAATTATTTATTAATATTTTAGGCATCAATAATTAAATTAAGAAGTCTATATTAAAATAAAAATATTAAAATAAATTAAATAAACCGTTTATTAATTTAATTTTGCAAAACAATACTAAGTGTAAAAAACAGAGTGAAAATTGAACCTTCCGAAAGATTGATTTATATTTTCTAATTGGAAAACCATATTTGACCCAAGAAAGATTCAAAAATCAAGCTCAAGGAGTCTAGAATGTCATAGAATAATTATAAAAATTTTAAAGGGTTTTTAAGTTACCAAATTCCAATTTACGAATGCAGAAGTACAGTGAATTATCCATAATTTCAATAAATAAATAAAAACTTTGTTTTGAAAAAGACTTTATATGTAAGGATCTATTAAATCCCATTTTAATTTCCATGAATTTATCCATGAAGACTCCATTGATTGGAGTTATGAAATTTAATTCACGTATATTCAAAACCAAAATTCATTTTAAATTTTCTTTTTCAAACTATACATACCAAATAAAATTGGTTGCATGAATTTTTAGAAAATTGAATTTTCATAACCTAAGAATGTCCAAGACAAATTTGGAAAATTGAGAATTAATTTTTAGAAAGGGAGCTTGATAAGAATTTTGAAATTACTAACAAACACAAATAATCACATAAAGTCGCACGACCAAAAGAAGAAAATTCTTAAGGAGACAAAGTGGTGTGTGCCAAGGGTGAGTGAAGTATGTTGACTTGTGTGTGATGACAATGAAAGTGTGGCTGTTGTGTGTGTGTTCATAGTAACAATGTTGACTTGTGTGTGATGACAATGAAAGTGTGGCTGTTGTGTGTGTATTCATAGTAACAACCTGGTGGTCTACTTTTCTATGCAGCTATGCGTGCCTTTCTTTATCAATTTAGCTAGCGTTTGTTCTCCAAAATTCAACCAGCAGTGTTGGTCTTCACAAGCTTATGCAAATTCTCAAAATTCAGCAACCTGATGTGTGCTTGGGCTAGCAATCTGGTGGTTTCAAAATCTAATAGTGTGATCATGTGCTTGTTGCTTTTCTCCTCACAACCATGCACTATCAACTTACCTCTCTACCATTAACAATCGTACACAATCAGTTTGCCTTCCCAAAGTTCTAAAGACTTCCGTTTAAAATTTCTGATAATTATTTTATTCCCATCAAAATTCAAATATGCCACTAACTGCTACCTCTCTAATACCTTCTCATCTTCTTCCCTTCAAGCCAAAACCTTGCACTTAATTTATGTGGCTCTCTAGAACCTTCTGTCAACTTTTTTTTTTTTTTTTTTTTACAAACTGTGCACCAGACGATCTTCATTCTAGAAAAAACTGGTGCTAACACCAATCCCCACCATGTCCACAATCAACTCGGGCGTTCCCTATGGTGTGTGTTTGGAGCCCTTTTCAAAGGTACAAAATTGTTTCTCTTTTATGGCAGTATGCTAGCGTGAATAGAGATGCCCTCTAACAATCAACAAGAGAATACTTCCTAAGCCTTCCCGTCAAGAGTTTTCTCATTCTACATAAATGGTAATTGTCTACACTAATTTCTAAATACTTAGCCCCTCTAATTATGGGTTGATGAACACCCATTTGAACATAACGACTACTTTCCCTACCTCACGTACAATTTTCCAGTTCCCTTTCTCTATAAATACTAGATTTGGACCAGATGTAACACTTGGCAAGCCCAAGGGCATGGACTAGAAGCAAAGGAAAGCAACAAAAAATAGGGCACGAATGGGTAAAACAAAATGAACTAACAAAAGCCACATTTCATACCTAATCAACAAATCAAGAACAGGTAATAAAAACTGAGAGAAGTAATATGATTATCAAATACTAAACCTAAAGGTAAATTTATCTATTTACAAAGGGAAATCAAAGAATCCAAAATGTGACCAAAATAGAGCATGTATGTAGACAATTAGATTCAGTCAAACCAACCAAATAACTTTTGATGTCCACACCAAATCAACAAGATAACACTCATAAATCTGCAAAAAATAAAATAAAATAGTATTGAAAATGAAAAAGAAATGAAATTCATAGTGATCTTACTTGGAAGGCTCCCCCCTTGAAGTTGTTGCATGTTGAAGATCTTAGAGTGAGCAGTGTTTCTTCTCCACTATAGCCCCTATAATTAGGGCACGATTTGCAAGGGGAAACTCAACCAACATCAAAGCACTTGCAATAAATGAGGAATATGGAGTTGAAAGAGTGGAGAATCACCTGATTTTTCGCTCGATGGTGGAATTTGTAAGAGAAGAAAGGAGTTTTAGTACTTATTCTCTATTATGAGAGTCACAAAATGGAGATTCAAAAATGATTTCCAATTTTTTATACTCAAGATCTCACACTAGGGCTTGGAAACGCACCGTGTGACAAGATTTCCAATGTCAAAAGCCTCATCTGCAGTCATTGATCGATATTGATTGTAGTTAACTAGGCTCCAAGGGTTTGTCGGGGTTTTGCAAAAATGGAGGGAATGTTTGGCGTACTATGAAGTCGTGGGTGAGAATGGGAAATATGTGAGCCATATATAAAGGTGTTATTTTGATGTCACTTTTATAGAGTGCCAAGGTAAAAATAAATAATAAAGACACTTATAGAAAACCTCGTGCTATAGGAAGCATCATTATCCTTCAACATAAAGCGCCATGGTCTAATATTTTCCTTTTAAGCATCAACTTTGACCACTTATTTACTCAACTGCCCCTCTAAAAGCCAAGTGATGACATTTTTTTTGAAGCGCCAAGGAATCAAGCGCCATAAATTGTGTTTTTTGTAGTAGTGTGGAGGTCTTCCTATACCCTATTTAACATAATATAACCTTGCGTACATGCTTTAGAAAAATAAGTAAAAGTTTAGAAAAGCATTTACATTTGATTTGAGTTGAATCATTCCCTTATTCGACCTCTTTTGGGTCTAAACTTTAACTTATGTAAGCCTCATGATGCTTTCCCAAACCTTATTTAGCATGGTAGAACCCTAGATACATCATTTACAAAAATAAGTACATTCTGAAAAAAAAAGTACATCATTTACAATAATAAGTATATTCTTAAAATATCTATATATACAAACATTCATAAGGAAAATACATACATTTGATTTGAGGTTACCCATGACCTAATTCAACCTAATTTGGATCTAAGATTTGACTTATGATGCCTCAGAATGTATTTTATGCCTTCCAAAACTCTGTTCGACGTGATAGAAGTATATGTACATTCTTTAGAAAAATATGTTAGAAATCTGAATTTTCTTATTTGAGGTCTCTTATATATATTTATGTAATATATAGTTGTAAATTAGATTAGAAAATTGTGTATAACTGTAAATTATATCAGGAAGAACAATCTTTGATTTATAAGGATTATTAGTTTTCTTTTCCTTTAAATTTCTTTGTAAATATAAGATATAAATTAAGATCATAACAACTGCTTGAATAAGAATCTTTTACCATTTTCTCTCACATGGTATTAGAGCCACTTTGACATCCTTCATTAGCCTTCAGTGTTGAAGATTTCAAGCCTAATTCTTTCAACCTTCATTGTGTGTTTTGTTTATTTCTTTTTACATATTTCATCCGTTCTACCTGCAATTTCTAGGATTTCACCATGTCTAAGATGTATGATATTTCTTTTAAAACTAATTTTATAATTTAAATTAATGATTTAAAAAAATAAAAATCTTACAAAAATAATTTTCATTTATTTTTAATTCCATTTAAATATGATTTTTTAATCTCTACTATTATGTTTATAAGGGCAAAATAGTAAAAATATATATTTCATTTAGTTTACTTGTAATGAACAATTCAAACATGATTAATTTTAATTTTATTTCCTATATGTTAATTTAGGTAGGGAAGGTCTTAATGGCATAGTTTTGTTTTTTTTTAAAAAAAAAAAAAATATCGATAATTGTCCTAATGTCAAGTTCAAGTCGTTTAAAAATTGTACAAAACCTATTAGGAGCCTTGTACACCCTTGTACACTTAACACATTTCCTTTATAAAATTAGTGTAATACCCTTGTACAGTAATGCAAATTCCATATCCCTCCTAAGTTATGTGTCCATATAGGTGTGTTAACCATATTTTCAATGGTTTGGTTGAGAAAATGATGGATGACTTAGGGTCAAACATCATTATTGGGGAAAACATTGGAATTCCATGTGGGAGTTAAATAAAGTACATGGCATGGGTATACAATCCTTCGGTGACAAGGAAAATAAAGGAGTGGCTCAAAATTGATTGGAATCTTTCATAAAGGGTAATCTTGTACACCTTGTACACTTAGTATATTTCCCTTGTATAGTTAGTGTAACACCCTTATACAATGACACAAATTCCATATCTCTCCTAAGTTATGTGTCAACGTAGGTGTGTTAACCATGTTTCCAATGGTTTGATTGAGAAAATGTTCATATCCCTCCTCCTAAGTTACACATAGGTGTGTTAGCCATGTTTCCAATGGTTTGGTTGAGAAAATGGTGGATTGCTTAGGGTCAAAATCTATCCTAAACATCATTACTGGGGAAAGTACTAGAATTTCCATGTGAGAGTTAAATAAAGTACATGACATGGGTGTACAATCCGTAAGTGATAAAGAAAATATATAAGTGGTTCATAATCGATTAAAATCTTTCACAAAGGGTAGCCTTGTGCACCCCTTGTACAGTTAGTGAATGCCCTTATATAGTGACGCAAATTCCTTATCCCTATAGTGAATGTGTGCTTATAGGTGAATTAAACATGACTCTAGTAGTTTGGTTAAGAAAATGACAGAAAACTTAAATTCAACTCTCTGTGTGAATATATTATATTTTTGTGAAAAAAAAAATACACAATTGGCCAATTCCTTTGTTTAATTGTGAACAAATTATATTTTTATTTTATTATTAAAATAACTAATAAAAAAATAAAAAAGAATAATTAATAAATGAAATTTAATTCTTTTTATTATTTTCATATAAAAATAGTACTAAACAAGGTTTTCTATTTTCAAATTTAAAAATAGTTTTTTTTTTAATTAAATGTATTTTCAAAAAGAGACAATATAGAAAATAAAAAATTATTTTAAAAATAAAAAATAAAAAAAATTAGAAAAATATTTTTAAACCAAACTCAAACATAATGTATATAATTTTTAACCACTTGTTTTCATCGAAAATGAGTAAATATATCATTCAACCCTTTTATATAAGAAAAAAAATCAATCTCTACTATACTATGTATTGATATAATCCACTTCTAAAATTAGGTCATATGAAAACATTTTAATTAGATATTTAAAATAAAAACTCTCCATCCATCCTCTTTCTTTCTTTTTCTTTTTCTTATTTTGATAAATTTTCAATTAATTTAAATTATTAAAAAAAAATCATTAGTAAACAAATTTGCAACATTTCATATAACTTATTACCAAAAGTCATCTTCAAAAAGTTATTAAAATAAGGAAGGAAGCAGATTAAAAGAAAATTTAAACTTTTTATTTTATAATAGTAAAAAATAAATTTTAAAATATTTTTTAGTATAAAGGGAAAGAAAATAGTGAATATTTTTATTTTAAATATTATTTTAATCATTAAATTATTTACTTCTAAAATGTAAAAGATATTTTTTATTTATTTAAATTAACATTTTTTGAGAAAGTATTTTCCAAAATAGTTTTTGAATCATTAATATAATTTTTGTTTATTTATAATTTTAAAATAGAAAATAATGTTGATTTTTCAATTATTTATAAAAGAGTTAAAAAAATAATGAAAAATAAAAAAAATGGTTAAATAAAGATGAATTTGTTAATAGTAGCATATGGAGAGTTGTGGAATGAAGACAAAAATGAGTTAAAAGGATATTTTTGTCAATTACTATTTCATATCCTTGTAATCAATTATGGGCGAGAGGAATACCTTACATCAATTATCAAACACCAGCACAATTCTCCCCTAGATCTATATTGCCTATAGATTTGTATGCTAATACTAAATAAAATTAAAATATATTTATCACATAATTTTTATGTTTATGTTATATTCTGTTTTAAATTTTTGTTAGAAGAAATCATATTATGACAATAGTAACAGATGAGAAAAAAACCAAACATAATACATATAGTTCACTCTCAAATGTGGGAGACATGTCACTTTGTTGTTCCAAAATTTCCACTATCATAAAAAATTTTTAAAAAAAATGTGTGATCTCACCTCTTACATGCCTCCTCTATCATAAAATCAAAATAATTGAATGTGGTTCTGGCTTCACCATGGTTCTAGTTTTTTTGCTTGATTAAAATTTTAAATTTTCTGTTTATATCAAAATAAAATAGAAATATATTTTTTCATAAAAAAAATTGTATTAAATATTTTATATTAATTTTCTTTTAGTTTTAAAATATTATTACTGCTCTCTACTCTTAAAAAAATAAAAGACAAAAGATTTAGTTTCAATTTGGTAACTATTTTAAAAAATAATTGTTTTTTTAAAAGAAAACCAAGAAAACATGTTTGACAACTAAAAAAAATATGAATTTTTTTTTTTTTTATCTTAAAAACAAAAATATGCTATTTTTTGAAAAAGTCTTTTAGTCGTTTTCATTTTAAAAAAAATAAATATACAAATATGGAGAATGATTAAAAATAAAACACTACATATAAAATTTATTGTTAAAATGTATTTAAAAACATAGAAAACAAGTTAAAAATATTTCAGGTTTCAAAACAAGCTTTTAGTCTATAAAATATCAAAGACCAAATTTCAAAAACTGTTCTTAAAAACTATTTAAATTTTTTTTAAAAAAAAAAAAAAAAAAACGCTTCCTAAACAAAAGCATTAATAACTCAATTTTGCTTTACCAAAATTTGAAAAAAAAATTAAAATTTTATATTTCATTAATTTTGGAAAATATTGATAGATCTACGACAGTTTTGGCCACGTGGAAGGTGTCTTTTGAAGAGACACCTTCCACAATTTTCAAAATCATGATACATATTTAAAAGAATTGAATTTAAGCTAAAGGTGTCTCTTGAAAAGACACTTTCCACGTGACAAAAAATCCAATATGCATTAAAGATGTCTCTTGAAAAGACACTTTCCACGTGGAAAAAAATCCAATATGCATTAAAAGTGTCTCTTGAAGAGACACCTTCCACAATTTGACAAATTTGATTGTCTCATGAATTTGATTTTAAAGCTAAAGATGTCTCCTGAAGAGACACCTTCTACAATTCCAAAAAATTGGATTTATACTAAAGGTGTCTCTTGAAAAGAGACTTTCCATAATTCCATAAAATCCAATATGTATTAAAAATTGTGGAAATGATTTTAAAGCTAAAGATGTCTCTCTTCAACATAAATTCAAAATTTTCCACTGTGTATGGAAATTGTGGACAGTGTCTCTTCAAGAGACACCTTTAGTATAATTCCATTTTTTGAGAATTGTGAAAGGTGTCTCTTCCAAAATTTTAAAAAAAATGGGTTTATACTGAAAGTGTCTCTTCAAGAGACACTTACCATAATTTCCATTCAAACAGTGGAAAATTTCGAATTTATCCTGAAGGTGTCTCTTCAAGAGATACCTTCCACAATTCCCAAAAAAATGGAATTATACTCAGACGTCTTTCATAATTTTTTAAAAATTGGGTTTATACTGAAAGTGTCTCTTCAGGAGACACTTTCCACAATTTTCATACATAGTGGAAATTTTCGAATTTTGAAAGGACATATTTTACAATTCCCAAAAGTATTGTTGCTACTAGGGAGTCAACACCCTTTACCTTGAACATACAACAAGATAATCACTTTATCATCCCATTACCTTTGTCTCATTCTCATTTGGGTAATAAAGGTATTACTAACATCTTAAGTGATGTTCTGATTGAATCTCAAGGTCAAAAGACCACAATTAGAGTTACAACATATCATGAATTGACACTTTTAGCAATTGCAGGTTTAATTGCTTAACAACAATCTACATGCCCTACTGTGGTTGCTCCTTCTACTTCCATTCACATATTCGACGTCGAACAAATCATCCTTAATGCCTAACGCCAATAAGCACTTATGATAGGAGAAGGCATTAAGGTGATGATTATTAAAATTTCCAATGAATGTCTCCCATTATTGAGAGGAAAAATTGATGAGCTTTTCAATGCTATCATGAAGATTGGAGTCGACCCTTCACCATTAAAGTCTTAGATTGAGAAGTACATGGAAAGTGTAGATCACCTCAATGCAATGTGACGCACCCATTCTATAAAGATATATCTGAAAGTACAAAGCAAAAATTTAGCTATTGTTGCATCTTAGATTGTGGATGCTCTAAACTCTAAGTGTATATAGGTGAACCATCGTCAATCATTAAAGGTAGACTTAGCTACTCTCGATGCTAAATAGGAAGCACTTAATAAGGAATTAGAGCAACTAGGTAAACAAAAAGAGCACTTTCATAACTCAATCTTAGAGATTGATGAGATTATAGCCAATAAACATAATGATGTTTCTTGTTTGAGGAAATTACATGTCATTATCGCCCAAACCCTCGTGCTTACTGATGTCAATGTCAAGACTTTAGAGACACTTCAAGAAGCCTTAAGGACTCAACGTGACAAGCTTGCATGCTTGGTGTGGATGTGATCGTTGTACCTTTTTACTTAGTCTTAGCTCCCTTTTTTTTTTCTTTCATTCATTTTTTTTTATTAAGATGTAATAAAGTCTAGCATTTGTTAGTTAGATTTATCTATTAATAAAAATGAGACCTCTTTTTTTTGGTAGTGATTGAACTCGGGTGGTTTCCCCAAGTTGCTTACATACCTTTCAAAGAGAGGGGATCAAGTCAAATGTAGTTTCCCCTTCCCCTTTTTTTTTTCATGCTCTAACTTTTGTCAAGGCTAAAAGAAAAATTTAATCTTGTGAGCATATGTCCTAATTTTTGCCTAAGCCGTCTTTTTAGGTTTTCGACTTAGCGAATTTTTTTTTTTTTTTTGGTGTGCCATACACAATTTATGCTCATGCAAGCCAGGGGTGCAGTGTGACTCAAGCACAATAACGCTTTAAGAATTTGCCATTGATAAGGTCAATTCTTAATCCATTTTCAGTGACGATCTTATAGGCACCATTGGTGTAGACTTCTTGCACCACATAAGGTCCATCCCATTTTGATGTGAATTTAATCCTAGTCTTATGTGTGGTGATAATGGGTCTACGAATTGCAAGAACTAGATCACCAACTTGAAAAGACCGAAGGCGAACCTTTTTTTAAAAAGCTTTTGAAAGGCATGCTTGATAATACTCTAAGTGTTGTTGGGCTTCGAGTCACTTTTCATCTAGTGCTTTTAACTCTTGAAGATGTAACTTGGCATTATCTTCATTAGTTAGTCCTTCATATATAGCAATCCTTAATGAAGAGATCTGACGCTCAAGGGGCAATACAACTTCTACACCATAAACAAGAGAATAAGGTGTTGCTTGTGTAGGCGTTCGATATGCCTAAAGTGCTTCTCCTACTTGTTCATGCCAATCCTTCTTTGAATTATCAGCAATTTTCTTCATTAAGTTGCAAAGAGTCTTGTTGAATGCTTCTGCGATACCATTGGTCGGTGCATTGTACATTAATGAATTTTTTTGTTTGAAACTGAACCTCTCACAAAGATTGATCATCAATTTGTTATAGAAGGGTTTCGCATTTTCAATGATTATATATCATGGTACCCCATACTGATAGATAATATTACTTCGAATGAAGTTCACTACATTTTCTTTATTCACTTCTTTAAGTGGCATAGTTTCTGCCCATTTAGAAAAATAATTTGTTGCTGCCAATATGTGAGCATGTCCAATAGAGGATTTAGGAGTAATGGGCCGACCACGTCAAGTCCCCATGCATCAAATGGCCATGACGCAATTGTAGGATGGAGTGGCTCAAGGGGTTGTGTATAAAATTTGAGTGGAATTGGCATGATTGACACTTCTTTACATATTCCACACAATCCTTAACAATAGTTGGCCAATAGTATCCCATCCTTTTGATTCAAAAATGAAGTTTTGGCCCTGATTGGTGAGCCCCATAGATCCTAGAATGAGCTTCTTCAATTGCTTGATTTATCTCTTCTTCTCCTAGGCATCGAAGAAGTACTCCATCGAATGAGCGTTGATAAAGTGTTTCTTTGTAGTAAATGAAGCGTGGAGCTCAACGTCGTATTTATGTCCGATGTCTTAGTTCATCAGTAACTTCACATGCTCTAAGTAGTCAATTAATGGTTGTCGCCAATCTTCGCTATCAATAGTAAATTATGATGTAGCTTTTACTTCTTCTTATTGTAATATTGGCAATGGTGGCAGTACCCACTTATGGAAAAGAGGGACAT
The DNA here is from genome assembly GCF_004353265.1 of Vitis riparia. Taxonomy (NCBI): domain Eukaryota; kingdom Viridiplantae; phylum Streptophyta; class Magnoliopsida; order Vitales; family Vitaceae; genus Vitis; species Vitis riparia. The sequence goes on from NC_048449.1 coordinate 14,001,496, forward strand.
GTACAGTCTCGTCCTTAAGCAATGTCAAACTTGCAACTAGATTAGCTAGAGCATCTACCATTTAGTTTTCTTTTCGTGGAATATGAACTAAAGAGATTCGCTCAAACTTTTCCATAAGTTGGGTAGCATATTGGAAGTAAGGAACTAAGTCATCATTTTTAACCTTATACAAGGCTAAAATTTGATTGATTACCAACTTAGAATCCCCACATATCTCTAAGCTTGTGATTTTCATTTCAATCACCATTTGTAGTCCGATAATTAAGGCTTGGTATTTAGCGACATTGTTAGAGCATCTCTCACTAAGAACAAATGAATATGGTAGTATCTGTCTTTATGGTAAGACAAATACAACATCTGCACTTGTTCCATCATAGCGTGTTGACCTATCAAAGAACATCATCCACAAAGAAAAAACGTCAACATAAAAGATCTCCTCATCGGGGAAGTTGTCTGAAATTTTTCATGTTGCAGGGATAGGATGATCTGCCAAGAAGTCTATGTTGTCCTTTGATTACCCTTTGAGGGATGTAGATTATTTCATACTCAGTTAGTAACAACCCTCATCTTGCTAATCGTCCTGAAAGAACTAGTTTTGATAGCACATACTTAATGGGATCAGTGTGTGCTATTAAGTGTATTGTGTATGCCTGCATGTAATGTCTTAGCTTTTTTGTTGAGAAGATTAAAGCAAGACGAGTTTTCTCTATTAGGGAGTAATTTAGTTCCAGTCCCATTAAAGTTTGACTTAAGTAATACAATGTCTTTTCTTTGTTCTCCTCATTTTCTTGTGCAAGCAATACTCCAAGAGAGCATTTTTGTGCGGTGATGTAGAGGATCAATGGCTTCCCTGCAATAGGAGCACCTAAAATTGGTGGATTAGCCAAATACTTTTTTTATGCTCTCAAAGGCATTATGACAAGCTTTGTCCCAAACAAATGGAACATCTTTCTTCATAAGTCGGTTGAAGGGTTGACATCGTCCTACAAGATTTGAAATAAACCGTCGAATGAAAGTAAGACGTCCTTGAAGACTTCTAAGTTCTTGAATATTCCTCAACTCTGGCATATCTCAAATGGTTGCGATCTTATATTGATCCACTTCAATGCCACGGTGTCAAACAATAAACCCTAGAAACTTATTAGACGTAACACCAAAAGCACATTTGAGCGAGTTCATAAGTTGGTACCTTCTTAACCTGTCAAACACCATACGAAGATCTCGCAAGTGGTCTTCTCTCTTCCTAGACTTTACCACCAGGTCATCAACATAGCACTCGACATTCTTATGGAGCATGTCATCAAAGATTTTCTACATGGCATGTTGATACATTGCATCTGCATTATTTAGTCCAAAAGGCATCACTTTGTAATAGTAAATACCCTTTGGAGTACGAAATGCAGTAAGCTCTTCATCCCTTGGCACCAATCGTATTTGATTATACCCCGATGATCCATCCATGAAGGATAAAGTTCCATGACATGTAGTTACATCAACCATAAGCTCAATGATTGGTAATGGGAAGTCATCTTTTGGGCAAGCATTGTTTAAATCTCTAAAATTCACACAAACACGGATCTTCCCATTCTTTTTCTTCACTAGAACGATGTTCGCAATCCATGTTAGGTACTTTACCTCCCTAATGAAACCAACTTCAATCAATTTGACAATTTCCATTTCTATTTGTGAAACAAGTTTTGGCCGAAATCGTTTTTAGGCTTGCTTAATTGGTCAGACACAATGCTTCACCATGAGTTAATGTACTGCAACTTTTGGATCAAGACCTGACATTTCTTTGTACGACCATGCAAAGACATCTTTATAATCGAGTAACAACTCAAAATAACTTTTCTCTTTAGAATGAATTAAAAGCATACTTACATAGATTGGCCTTAGGTCCTCATTTGTACCTAAATTGAGCTCTTTTAACTCATCTACAGTGGCTTGCCTCTCGTCCTCAAATACTTGAGGAGCTTCTCGTAGTTCATCTTCTAAAAATTTTGAATTAGAGTCAACTTCTACTGTAACATGGTAGCTAGTGTGTGTCAAACTTTATTTAACATCTTTAGGGCATCCCTCGTCTGACTGCTTAGTGATCACAATGGTATGTCATTTTAATTTTAACGAACCATTAGTACAAATTTCCCAAGTTGAATGGCGTTTCATTCTTGATGGGATTAAACTTCTTATTTTTGCATTCTCTTTTAGTTCAATACACAGCTTCTTATTGGGATTTTATCGCCATGACTTTCGGGGTAGAGTCCTAATCCTTTGTTGTATTGACCTTTGTGAAACATGTGCTAAATTACGTTCTACTTAGTTAAAATTGTCCCACCTAGCGAACATTGAAGCTCGTGTAATTGGAGCTTCAATCCAATCAAATACTGAAATTCAAGGAGGAGAGTTAGACCCACTACTCTCCTCCATGTCTTCTACAGTGATATGTTGTGTACTTGCCTTAGTCTTCTTAGTCTTAACTAAAATTTTGATAGGCTCGAAAGGTACAAACCCTAAACTTGCACTAGAAGGTTTGACTGCATACCCTTGTTGTTTTAACTTCTTTTGAGTTTCATTAAGGCCATGCATCTTTTCACCTGTAGTCTCGGGGCTAAGTTCTCCTAATCGTGATGACAAAGTGAAGTCATACCTTGCCTTGGCTAATAACTTGTAAGTCTTAGGGTTGAACTCCTCATCTATTCTTTTACCAGGAAAGAATTCTTGCTTTGTTTGATATCTTGAGGTTTTGTCGGATTTTTGTGTCTCATCCCTAAAGATAAGTTGTAAGTTTGGAAGAGGAATGGTCGTATCTTCTTTCAAGACTTGAAGGTCCCCATTTTCCAATCCTTGAGGTTGTACTTCACTTTTGTCTTCTATGAAAGGTGGTTGACCCTCACTTTGTCAAGATATTGGGATGTACCTAAAAACTGGGAAAGTAGTGACAATTGTCAAGTCCAATGTTGATTTTTTTGAGAATTTTTTTTTTTTTTTTCAATTCGAGTCATCATTGGTTATGAAATTTCCCTGCTGATGTCAACTTACATAGCTCAACTTTTCCCTTAAGTTTAGCATTCCTAGTGGAGGGAATGATCACAAGAAGGACTTCCTGTATAACATCATTTTCTATGTAAAATTTAGCATCAGCAAAATAAGACTCGACTTTTGTAAATGGCTTAATATCATCCTCTACTTTCTTTACCCTCCTCTATAGAATTTGAAACACTAGTATAGTGTCGAAAGAATTACCCCATTCTCATGAAGTCATGGTCACCCGAGTAATACGTTGTAAGATGTTTTTGCAACGATTACATGAAACAATGTGTTCGAACTCAATTCACCTGTAACAAGCTCTAGGCGAATCATACCAATAGCTCATTGTCCCCCTTCATTAAAGCCTTAGATCATTAAGCAACTCTGAATTAGTTATTTCCTAGCAATCCCAAGTCATTTCATTGTTGCTTTAAGCATGATATTTACTACAAACCCTTCATCAATTAAAATGCGAGTGATATTTTGTTCCCGTATGTACCTGGTAATAAACAGGGGTCGATTATGTGGTTTTGACCCTAATTGAAGGTCTTCATTGGTAAAGGTGATGGTTTCGCAACATTTGGCACAATTGTGGCTTTCATCCTCAAGTCTTTTTGCCCTCTTTATTTTGGTGGCATAAAGTGTTGGATCCTTAAGTACTTAAATCAATACATTTTGTATCTCATTAGGTAGTTGTAGCAATTCGTGGCTATTAAACAATGAAGGTAGGTATTGTAGGCTTGCTACAACTCCCTCTTCTTCCTTAGTTTTCCTTTACTCAACACTAAGAATGTTTTCCTCATCTTCACTTAATTCCTCTTCTTTTGAAGTCTCCTAGCAAGAGACCATATGAGTTGATACCGCCACCCTTTTATTAAAGAACCCTAGAGGGAAGTATTCCCCTAAGGTGATAGGGGTGATGAGTTTCTGGACCAAAAGGTCGTCTATTTGTACAATCACTTGTTTTCTTTTAGGATTCATTTTTTCTTTCTTTAAATGTTGACAAGTATTCCACTCATGTCGTTCCCTCCTAGGAAGGTTAGGGTATGAATGCGACACTTGCTTTTTGCAAAGTCGTCTTCGTGTCACCAATGTCCAACCTTCTTCGTCATATGACATTGATTTATTATCAAAGCAAATGCGAAGAAGGCTATCTTAACATGACACTTGTGTTTGCTTTGGTTTTGGTGACTCACATTGAATAGTATTGGCACATGTCCCTAGTTTCTTAAGTGGAACATGTAATGGAACAGGATCAAATGACTCAAATGTGACTATAACATGATTTGACTCCACTACTTCATCTAGATCTAAATGAATTCTTCTTTGCTTTGCAAGTTTCATTATGAGATCTTTTAAAATGAAACATTTCTCCATAGGATGTCTAACAATTCGATCGTAATGATAGTAGTTTGGATCATTAACACAACCTATTCCTTCTGGACGCTTGCACTCAGGTAACTTAATAACCTTTTTCCGGAGCAAGTCTTCCAACATGTTAGGCACATTAGAGTCAAGAAAATGATACTTCTTCTCCTCTAATTCCTTCAAGGTGAATCGATGCCTCTCATTTTCCTAGGTTGGTCCGACCTCTTTTACTTCTTTTTTTTTTTTTAATCTCTTGTTGAGATTTTGACAGGAGTTGTATTTATCATAATTGACTCCTGAATAGGTTCTTCGAGGTCTTGTCACTCATTTTCCCATCATGCCTTTCTCTTTGTCGATCAACGGTAAGGTCCTTCTTAGAACCATGGTTGTCTATGTTGAGCTCCATGTCATGTGCTTGGGTGGCTAATTCTTCAAAGGTACAGGGTCGTATCCCTTAGAGAATGTATAAGAGACCCCAATGCATTCCTTGTATGCACATTTCCATGGTTGATATCTCAGATAATCTATCTTTGCATTCAAGGCTTAAGGAACGTCAACGGTTGATATAGTCTATAACGGGCTCGTCTTTCCATTGCTTAGTGTTAGTAAGTTCCATCATGCTTACAGTTCATCAGGTCCTATAGAAACGGTTGAGGAATTCACATTCCATTTAGTCCCAACTATCGATACACTCAGGTGTAAGGTCTATGTACCAATTGAAAGCATTCCCTAGGAGAAAACAGATGAATTGTTTAACTAATAAGTCACCATTTGTACCTGCATTGTTACAAGTTTCAATGAAATGGGCAATATGTTGTTTTGGATTTCCCTTCCCATCAAATGATTGAAATTTTGAAGGTTGATAACTCGCAGGCATACGTAGGTTATCAATCCTCTTAGTGTAACGTTTAGAGTACATGAGCGTACTCTATAAGGGTCCACCGTACTGCGCTCTAATGGTGTTAGTTATCATGTTCTGAAGTTGTTGGATAGATAAGGATGCCACTAAGGCAGATTCCGCCGTTTGTCTCTCAACTTGGATTGTCGTATACGCATGTGGAGCATCATCGAGAGGAGATGCAACATTTGGAACGTGGTTGAGCCCTTGACTTGACTCACCCATATTTTGTACTTATATCTCAACCTTGTTTATGAAGGAGGCTATTTGCATATCCTTCTCCTCGACCATTTTGGTGAGTTTAGCGATGCCATGAGCCATCTCTACAAACTGTTCCTCTACGAATGTAGTGCTGATTGCCATTACCAGCATAGTCATTGAGAAGGGAGAAGTAAAAGAGTCGAAATGATTGGAGTAGTTTTCCTCCTTTGACATTCCAGTTGGCGATTCAGAATATGAGTCGGTGATAGAGTTGGTGTGGACCCGCATTTTCCATGTGCATCCCCACTCGATCGACGAGACTCGCTTTTTATTTATGAAAAATTAATTTTAGAAAAGTTGGAGCCGCCACTTATTTTATTTTTATTTTAAAGGGAAAATAAAACAAGAAAGAAAAACCCTAAAATGTGACTCCATAATTTTTGGAAAAAAAGCATGTCTTTGAAAAACCCGAGTCTAGGTCCGGGGATCAGGTTACTTATTGGGAAGGTACCTCTAGGAGGTAGCACCCCTCTAAGCCCTAAAAAGGTCTCTACTAACTAAGTTAAGGGGAATGTGGCAATTAATCGGTTAATTATGGATACCTAAGTAGGCTAGGTGATTTCGAAAAATAGCATGCTTAGCAGTAAAACCAATCACAATCATGAAGAAGATTTAGGGTACGTACCTGGACTACTTCTTAAGTGTTATCACAAGACATCAAAGTTAGTATAGAAGTATAGCACACAACATGTATTTAATCATAGCGAATCTAGCATACATCTAAGCACCTAAGGATTATCAAACATATGCATATTTCACAGTGACATGATTGTTTACAAAATTTAGAAAGTAGGTGATAGGGGACGTACCTGGATAACATAGATAACTTACAATGCGCTTCCATAAGACATGAGGGGTTAGATAATAAATAATAAAATATAGAAATCCCAGCATGCTCGTTATCTAATTAGCATAGAAGAAATTATCAAAGTATATGAAAACACTAATTATCACACTCATCTTGTATACAATTCCTAAAAAAAGATAGACATAATTTCAACAAATGACAAAAGTGGCGACAAAAATAATTTTTGAAAAGATTTTCTTATGTAGGGGTTTCACCAATTCCCCAATCGATATACACGAATTTAGCTTAGAATTATCCCATTTGTTTGGGACCACAAGCTTTGATTCGTGTTTTGTTTAAAACTGTAATTTTATTTGAAAGATGTGAACCGATCAAAACATGGTTGCACATTATTTTAAAAAATGAGATTTTGATTCTAAGAACTCTAAATGAATTTTTGAAATGGATTTTTAAGGAAAGAGATTTTGAGAATATTGTTATGTTTTAAAGATAAAAGAAGTTAATTTGAAAACAATAAAATGTATGAATCAAAATACCAAGCAAAAGAAAAAAAAAGAACAAATCACAAAGTAGAATTTTTGACAACCGATAAAATTGAAGTGGTGGGAATGGAGGCCAATCTTCACTATTTTCCGATAGCCTCTAAAAATTGATTTTGACAAAGGATGACCAAAGTGATAAACCAAAACCTTAGATCTTACAAGCATTGAAACTTAAAAAAACATTTAATCTTAAGATATACTTAATCAAGCACTAAATATTATGTGATCTTTAAAATAGTACAAACGATACGTATCAACTAATATTGACGGTTTTGAGTCATAAATTTAATCGACTAACTAAACAATTGAATAAAAGAAAACAAACACATAGAATAAATAAAATTAGTCAAAAACTAAAATGAACTATTTTTAAACACAAAATGACAACATGGGAATAGATTAAACTAATAGCCTACAATTCGAAAGCATAGAATTAATGGAAAAATGGAATAAAAAATCTTAACATAAACCAAACAATATGAAACCAACCAAATTATTTAAAACTCTAAAAAAAATATCAACTAAAACAGGATCAATCAAAACTAAAATAATTATTTATTTTTTATTTATTTTATTTTATTTTATTTGATTTTTATTTTATTTTTTTTATTTTAAAACATGAATATATCAATGCGGAATGAAATAAATTAACCAACTTAAATTCTAAAACTAATAAACTAAAAGGATGAATCATGAATTAAATTTAACAACCTTTAGATATGAAAAGAGTGACATGGAAACAATTGAACAAATAAACTAAATTTTAATAACATTTAAACTAAAAGATAAATTAAAACTAAACTAAAAGAAATTATGAATTTCCTAATTGAGAACAAAAATAATGCCAATCAAAATTCTAAATTTTTAACCATTATCACAAATTATCCAAACTCTAAAAATTCCTAACTTTTCCATTATCAGCAAAATTGCCCCAAACCAATACTTAAAAATAATAATAATAATAATAAGTAAATAAATAAAAAATCTAATTTGTCGAACTAAGAAAATAAATTGTAACTACATTAAACATAAATCATAATTTTCAAGCAAAAATGATAAATCAGTAATAATTAATTTATAATTGGATAAATATATATATGATCGATTATTTTAATGAACTAAAATTTTATAAGAGTGCTTAAATCTAAGGTAAAATTTAAAACTAACAAAAATGATTTTTAAAACTAAATCTCTAACCTATAGAATCAATTCATAAAAAATGATTTTTTAACTATCATAACAAATTATCTAAACTCTAACAAATCTTAACTTTTCCATTATTAACAAAATTGCCCAAACCAATACTAAAAAACTAATTTGTCAAACTAAGAAAATAAATTGTAACTACATTAAACAAAAATCATAATTTTCAAGTTAGAATAATAAGTCAAAATTAATTTGTTTATTTAGTTAAGAAAATTAAAAATTGACATTTAAACTAAATATGAATTTACAATAAAAAATAAAATAAAATTTAAAATGCATAGGCCAAATAGGAATAATTTTAAAACTAAATCAAGAATATAATGTTATTGGAAATAATTAAAACTAAACAATAGATAAAATCCTAAGCAAGTATGAATTGAATTGAATATCTCATGAAACAAAATTATAATGGGATGAATTAGTTTACCTTAAAACGTGGAGGCCACTTTCCACCGGTAAGAGTTTTTTATTAAAAAAAACAATTCCAAAGGTGACTTGTGTGGTGGATATCCATGCACAGCAAATTCTCAAGGGCTTTTTCAAAACTTGAAGACCACTTTCCACCGAGCAAGATTTTTTTTATTTATTTAAAATAAACAATTCGAATGATGCATGGCGTGGTGGCTGCAGATACTTGCACAGTCCCCAAAGTGCTGCGTGGAGACGAATTTCCTTTAAAAATCTGGTGCGGCTGTGGTGTTTAGGTGGCGGGATTAACAAGCTGGTGCGAATCTCCAATGGCCATAAGATGTTGCCGGAGATGCTCGGGTATCGCGCAAAGTGTTGTGGCAACACAAGCAATGGAGGATCACGCTTCGGAATCAATCTGTAGCTCTCCGGACGGAAGAATCTCTCCTTAAAATTCTGGTGCGGCTAATTCAGAAATTGTCCTCTCAATGGTGCGGCTGTTCCGGAATTCCTCCTCTCAATGGTGCGGCTGCACCCTCTCACATTCCAGAAAGTAACTTTGCTCCTCTCACCCGGATTCCCCTTAGTGCGGCTGCTGATCTCCTTCCCGTTTGGTGTCACCCTCTCTTCTGATGTATGCTGAAAGCGCCCCAAGAATGGTGCAGCTGGTTGTTCTTGCTTCTTCTCAGGCATTAGACTCTCTTATGCGTGCTGAAAGCGTCCCCTAGAATCGTGCAGCTGGTCCTCCTCCTCCCTCCTCAAAAACTCTCCCTCTCTTATCTAACCTTCCTTTTTAGTACTCTGCTAACATGGGAAGACAAATCACCAGCCCGGAGAGCCTCAATCATCCACGTCAGTCCAGCATCATCCGGACTCTCCTTCCTGAACATGGTCTTTATTCCGTCCAAATACCCATTGAACCTTTCCTTTTTCCATGCCAAAACGGCTTTGGTAATTTTCTTTCTTCATTCATTTCCTTCAGAAGCACAATCAGCACATGCATGGGTGCGTACTTGCTTTCCTTCTTAGTTCATTTCCTTCCATACGTCCTCTCCTCTTCCAACCACCTTGAATCCATCCTTCAACGCATGAATATCCTTGCCAATACATGTTTTCAACCTTCCTTTTTCTCTCTAGTGATGATTCCTTTGGTGAGTTTCTCTACAAAAACATAAAGAAAATTAGACTTAATGAATGAATCCCAAGGTGTTTTAGAAAATTATAAAATAAAGAAACAAATTAAATTAACAAAATAATTAAGTAAATAAAGATAATAATAATAATAATAATAGTAAAGTGTCATGCAATCTATGTAACCATGCAATCATGTGAGCAACTCAAGTCATGCAAAAAATGTTTAATGGGCCTCGAGTGCATCTAATGGACCTAAAGGGTCTAAGTGGACCAAAGACGGTGCCTAATGGGCCTAAGTGTGCCTAAGTGGGCCTAGGGTGGTGCCTAATGGACCTAAAGGGTCTAGGATGGCTAAGTGAGCCTAGAGGGCCTTAATGGGCCTAGGGTGCCTAAGTGGGCCTAGGGTGCCTAAGTGAACCTAAGTCTAAATTAGGGCTGCCAAGGGTCACAATAAAGGGGTTAGGCGATCCTTCAATCAGAGTCTCCAAGGTGGCTCAAGAAAGGTAAGTAGCGTGAACAGCTATGGGCCACCAAGGAACTACTATAAAGTATCGAACAAGTATTTAATAGGACATGTGCTAGGAGGACAAAATTGAGGGTCTACAGTTGGCATCGGTAATAGAGCTAGGAGATTTATCCCTAAAGTCCTGTAGTGTTGAAGGGAGTTTTCCCCTACTACGAGGACTATGGCTCTTTGCCCCTAACATACTCACTTATTTGTTTTGTTGAGAGTGAAGATGTTGATTTTGCTTTTCTACGAGTCATGGGGCCCGTAGCGGCGTCATGTGTTGATTGTGCATTGACGATCTTGCCATTGCCCTTGTTTACATGCACAACTTGAGTTCTTTTGGGTGTCATCGATGAAGTAGAGATCAATCTTCTAAAAAGATACGAGAGACAGAGAGGTCCCACTGGGTGTGCCAAAAATTTGTACACACAAATTTCGTAAATGGTCCTGCCAAATTAACAAAACAAATAGGAAAATAATGCGAACAAAATATTTATTAAAATTGAAAATATTGTGGGTAAAATCTTAAAAATAATATTATTTCCAAAAGAATATTATCTCTTTAATTCTTTTGCCTTGATCACACTTTGAAAGACGACGATGATGTTTTCTTGATTTCGAAAATCAATCGAGGGTCACAAGTGGCTTATTCCCGAATGAACTCGTTAAATGGCAAAGAACGCGTTTAGCAGTTCTACCATTTACCAAACTTGCAGAGAAATTTGATGAAACTTTTTCTTTTGTTGTGAAACCTTTTTTTCCTGTACAAAATTGCCTTTGGATTTTCTCCTTAAGATTTTCCTTTCTGAATTTTTTTTTTTATTTCTCAATTTCTTCCTCTCCTTTCTTGAAAGAAAACACCTCTATTTATAGGTGAAGATATGGAATTGGAATTTCAAATTCTCGGAGTTTAGTTGCTTACTTCAAAGGATTTAGTTCCTTGATTTTAGCAAATTTTCTTCTCCCGAGAGGTTTTACCAACAAGATAATAATAATAATAATAATAACAATTTTCTTATTATTATTATTATTATTATCCTTTTTATAGTTGGAGATTAGGGAAACTTATCTATAAGAGGATATATATATTCATTTTGAAGACCAAATTAGTGCTAATTTAATCCACTAATTTTTTTTATGTCTACAAAGTAATACCATTTTTTCCAAGGATTTGTGTTGATCGGTGTTATTGTGAAATAACACCATCTCAATTCACATTATTTCATCATCGCATATGACATTGAGCATGTAATGAATAGTAACAAACCTCGCCATAAACCAAAGAAGAGTGGTACATTTTTCCTACCATGGTAGAAATTAAAGACAAGTGATACATTCTTCCCACTATACTAACTTTTGGCATAGTAGATTTTTCATAAAGGAGTGGTACCCTCTTTTCTAAGGGTTGTGTTGATCGGTGTTATTGCATAATAGCATTCACTCAATTCACGTTATTTCATCATTACCTAATACGTCGAACACATAACAAATGGAAACATACCTTAAACCAAAGAAGAATAGTACAACATTCACACTACAATGATACTTTTAATACACGTGGTGTTTTTTATTTATAAAAGGGTGGTATTCATTTTTTCAAGGGTTGTGTCGATCAATGTTACATTAACACCCTTTGAATTCAAGTTATTTCACCATTAATAAGACGTCTAGCACGTAAATGATGGTAAAATATCTTAGTTTAAACCAAAAAAGAGTGATACATCCTTCCTACCATAATATTACTTTCAACATTTTTATAAGTACTTTTTCAAAAAGGAATGGTACCCTTTGAATAAGCAGAGGTATGAAACTTGAGTTGTACAATGCTTTGAGGTGCACCAACTTAGTGCTCCAAGTGTATGTTATTTTTTTTCTAAATCACTTGAAAGGTGCAGAACTTCAGCTTGCAAAAATTTAAATTTAAATCAAATTAAGAGAAAATTAATATAAATGATTGAATACAACTTTTTATGAAAAAAATATAGATTTTATTATTTTATTTTATATAAATAAAAAAAATTTAATTTGAACAAAACAAAATTTTAGAACCATAACTAAGTTTTTATCTTGTATAATTAAAAATATTAAACATTTTAACCAAGAAGAAAGTTAAAAATTGTGATCAAGTTACATCCATAAGAAAAAAGCTAAAACCATGATCATCAACTTTGATTTTCACATGATTTTTTTTTTTTTTTAAGAATATAAACAATTAAATAATATGATAAAGTAATAAGATTTATAAAATAAATAAATATTTTATTTAGGATAAATATAAAAAAATTTGTCCTAAATCTCAATTTATTATTTATTATTTTTATTTATTTGTTTGTTTTTATATTAAAAATTTTCTTATTAATTATTTGTTTTATATTATTATTTTATATTTAAAACATCTATAAATAATTAAAATCAATAAATATGAGAAAATGAAATAGTGAAAAAAATTGAAAATAGAAAATTTTCATGAAGTCAACACATTATATATATATATATATATATATTCTTGTGAAAAAAAAAAAAAAATATTATGGTAATAAGAGAAGGTTAGATATATGCATTTCATGACTCACTTCTATCTATTTCTATATAGGACATGTCTTAACCAATTTGTCTTAATAGTTGTTCATGTGACATGACACGATGCAAAGGTAGTCAAAAGACTTTTATTTCTTTAATACAAGAACACGTCTCTAGTCCAAAACAAATTCAAAACATTTCTTTCCAATGACATAGCTCAGTAAACCCATATCACTTAGCAAACTTAAGCAAACACTCCTCTTACATTACCAATACAACACTCCTCAATAGAGTATAGACCGTGATATTCCCCTTTTATTCAATACCAAACTTCTTTCTCATCCACGTGACAAAGTCATGGACCTTGCGGGGTCTTCGAGGGAAGACCCATGTGCCCCTTCTACTCTATACCAAACCTCTTTCTCATCCCCATGATAAAGCCATGGACCTTGTGTGGGTCTTCCAGAGAAGACGACACGCTCTCCTTTTCCATGCACCTCTTGGTCCAAGCGATCAACTTGGGGCACTCCGCCTCTATGCTGAAGTTGCCAAAGGTCTCGTATGCATAAAACCAGCAAGAGAAGGTCACCAGAGCCACATCTACAAACCCAATTTTTTCACCACCGAAGTAAGGCTTCTCTCCAAGCTCTCCTTCCAAAAGCTTAAGGCACTCTATGAATTCCTTCTTGGCTGTTTCCTGCTCTTCTCCTTTGGTTGACCATATCTTCCTTCCAAGTTCATAGAGCTGTGGAAAATAATGGAGTCAAAGAGAGACGGATTATTTTTTTGGAGAATTTCATCAAGTTTCAAATTCTGTAAAGTTGGACAAGTTTATTAAGGACTCTTCAGCATAGAAATCTCATTTGCTAAGAATAAAATGAAGGGCCGGTGGAAGAAAAAATATCAGAATCAGCTGAAAGAATGTATCATTTGCTGAAGTTTTTCCCCTCAAATTGGGTTTCAGAAAATGAGAAGAAAGAGATCAAAGAAACAGAACATATATTAAAACAACTGTTGTGCAAGATGTTGAACAGCAAGATAACAAAAAACCAAACACCTTTCTTTAAATATCTGGTTTATGTATTCGCCTTGCTTGGGGAAAAAAGGTATTCTTGAGATCTGCTTTTCCTGATGGAACGAACAGAATTCGTATTCAACATAACAAAGAAATTTAAACTCATATCAGAAATGCAGAGTAGAGTCAGCAAGGAGAATCAGTAAAAGTTCTAGTTTGGAACCCCAAAGCCCACAAAACTCAATATCAGAAGGGAACGTGTGAAGAAACCCAGCATTTTGGACAACTCCCTCGCCATAATCAAAATCTGAGTCAATCGCCATGAATAAATGGAAAAGAATGCTTTAAATCAACAGCAAAGGCATACCTTCTTGTCTATGTAGTCCGCCCAGAACCTGGCCTGAGCTCTCTGGTATGGGTCACTAGGCAAAAGCGGAGATTTATCGCACCAAACCTCATCAATATACTGAACTATTATCAGAGACTCACAAATGGGCTTTCCATTGTGGATCAGAACTGGGATTTTCTTATGAACTGGGTTCATCTCAAGAAGCAAAGCGCTCTTGTTCCACAGGTCCTCCTCTCTATATTCATACTTGAGACCCTTCTCTGCCAGGGCAAGTCTGACCCTCATACCAAACATGCTAGGCCAGAAATCCAACAAGATAATCTCGTCTGCCATTGCTACTAATGTGATTGATAAGATTCAAACTCTTTAAGTATTGATGAACAACACAGGGGAAATTGCTGAGTATTTATAGCAAATTTCAGAGAGTGGGTTAAACCCCTGGATACTTCTAGCAGGTGGTGATGCTCATTCCTTATCTCAGCTTTCATTTTCATTTTCCATTCTATCTCGGTTTCGTATCTCTCCAGAATTTGTGAATTATGCAAACTTTTGTTATGGCATGGTAAAATATAGAAGCGTCCCGATAGTTTGTTGCTTCCACGACATCTCATTGCTTTGATCATTCCACGTCATCGCTTTCGCCAGCCCTGTCAATTAAGTACACTGGTCCTCCGCCTAATTCCCACCACAAAAATGATGTTGCAAGGAAAAAAAATGATATTGTAGGGAAAAGAAAATAGAACTTGTATACTTTTAGATCGACAAGTCACTATTGGTCCCCTCCTTAGTTCTTAGATTCCTGAAATTAAATAAATATTTAAACTCTATGTGTGTTATAAATATTTAAAATTTCAGTGGTGATTGCATTTTTATCTAAGAACATTTCTTTTCTTTTTTTTAATTTGAATAAATTAAGTATTGTTAAATATTTAAATTTTTATATTTTAATTATTAGTGAATGTTAATAAATATTAAATTACTGATCTTTTACATTACAAAAATATTTATAAAATACAATATTTTATTTCTTGTTAAATTAGTTTGCAATCCAACATATTTTTAAATATTTAAATATCATAATTCATTAACATATTAAAATTTTATAATAAATAATTATGTAATTGATAAGAAATTGGTAGTATGATAATAAGTATAATTATGGGGTATTTGGTAAAACTCAATAATTATTATTTAATGACTTAAGTTGATTTTAAGTAAAATTATATTTAAGTTAACTTAAAACTTATCACTTAATTTTTACTGTTGTTTAATAAAATTAATTTAAAATTTATTCTAAATCATCAAATTGATATACTTAACCCCATAAATTATAATGAGGGTAAATGAGATCGAGTAATGATGGAAGTTGTATAATAGCAAAAGAAATAGTGGAACTAAGATAAATGAGAGTAAAAAGATAAAATAAAAATATGGATTTAAGAATAAATTAATTATTTTTACTTATTACTTAAAGTTGTTTTTTACTTTAAGTCATACCATTAAATTATTTTACCAACTATATTTAATTTATTTAAGAACTTGAATTAAGTTATTAAGTTGATTTACCAAATACCCACTTAGACTTGTTAGAAACTATTAGAACTTTTCTAAGTTAGTATATGTTTAGATTTGAAGATTTGTGATTGAAATATGTACGTATTCTTTTTTAAATTAATTCATTGATTTTTGGAATTTTATCTCTGAAGGAGCATCAACTTTTAATTTATATTTTTTAAAATTATTAATTCTAATAAATATTTATATGAATGTGAATTATGCTTTAGAATTTTGATTAAAAAAAATCTTATTAGAATTTATAACTATTTTTATTTTTTATAAAGCTGAATTTTTAAAATTTATATTAAATATTTTTCTAATTTAAATTTTATGATTTTTAGTGTAATTTATTTTTATTTTTGAATGAGTAATCAATAATAATTTGCGGAATTCAATTTTATTAAGAATGGGATAAATTATGGGGTAAAAATAATGGAAACATGTGGGGATTTGAAATTTTGTAAATTTATCTTTTAGCTATCAATTTATGAGAAAATTTTAAATCTGATTTTTCTTAAAAAATGAAAAATGGAAATGGAAAAAAAAAAAATCAAATATATTTGATGCTTTTTGTGGATGTCAACTTTGTTAATTTATAATAAATTTATTTCTCACTCAAATTATATAAAATTAACTATTTTTTAAAACAAGTTATCTATTATTTTTTAAAGGAATTTAGTTTAAATTTTTGTGAAAATTTGTATTTAAGCAAGTACTCTTAATTAATGATTAAAAGCTTTTTTATTTTTTACTTTTTCCCCATAAAGAATTAAATATTATAATTAATCCTAGTTTTTTCAAACTCTTATAAATAGGTTGGGTCAATGAAATGGATACCTCAAAGTTATTTTAGAACTCTATCTCTTCTCTAATTCTAGTCTCTCCAAAAGAAAACTCTTATTATAAGTTTTTGTATAAGATTCAAACAACTAAAAGGATAAACGTATTCTCATAAAATATTTTTTTTTCTCATCTAAAAGGTATGTGATAAACTTCTACTTTTATATTATTTTCTATTTAATTTATCCTTTTTTCAATGAAGAAACTAGAAATTTATATTAAATATTTTTCTAATTTAAATTTTATGATTTTTAGTGTAATTTATTTTTATTTTTGAATGAGTAATCAATAATAATTTGCGGAATTCAATTTTATTAAGAATGGGATAAATTATGGGGTAAAAATAATGGAAACATGTGGGGATTTGAAATTTTGTAAATTTATCTTTTAGCTATCAATTTATGAGAAAATTTTAAATCTGATTTTTCTTAAAAAATGAAAAATGGAAATGGAAAAAAAAATATCAAATATATTTGATGCTTTTTGTGAATGTCAACTTTGTTAATTTATAATAAATTTATTTCTCACTCAAATTATATAAAATTAACTATTTTTTAAAACAAGTTATCTATTCTTTTTTAAAGGAATTTAGTTTAAATTTTTGTGAAAATTTGTATTTAAGCAAGTACTCTTAATTAATGATTAAAAGCTTTTTTATTTTTTACTTTTTCCCCATAAAGAATTAAATATTATAATTAATCCTAGTTTTTTCAAACTCTTATAAATAGGTTGGGTCAATGAAATGGATACCTCAAAGTTATTTTAGAACTCTATCTCTTCTCTAATTCTAGTCTCTCCAAAAGAAAACTCTTATTATAAGTTTTTGTATAAGATTCAAACAACTAAAAGGATAAACGTATTCTCATAAAATATTTTTTTTTCTCATCTAAAAGGTATGTGATAAACTTCTACTTTTATATTATTTTCTATTTAATTTATCCTTTTTTCAATGAAGAAACTAGAAATTTATATTAAATATTTTTCTAATTTAAATTTTATGATTTTTAGTGTAATTTATTTTTATTTTTGAATGAGTAATCAATAATAATTTGCGGAATTCAATTTTATTAAGAATGGGATAAATTATGGGGTAAAAATAATGGAAACATGTGGGGATTTGAAATTTTGTAAATTTATCTTTTAGCTATCAATTTATGAGAAAATTTTAAATCTGATTTTTCTTAAAAAATGAAAAATGGAAATGGAAAAAAAAAAATCAAATATATTTGATGCTTTTTGTGAATGTCAACTTTGTTAATTTATAATAAATTTATTTCTCACTCAAATTATATAAAATTAACTATTTTTTAAAACAAGTTATCTATTCTTTTTTAAAGGAATTTAGTTTAAATTTTTGTGAAAATTTGTATTTAAGCAAGTACTCTTAATTAATGATTAAAAGCTTTTTTATTTTTTACTTTTTCCCCATAAAGAATTAAATATTATAATTAATCCTAGTTTTTTCAAACTCTTATAAATAGGTTGGGTCAATGAAATGGATACCTCAAAGTTATTTTAGAACTCTATCTCTTCTCTAATTCTAGTCTCTCCAAAAGAAAACTCTTATTATAAGTTTTTGTATAAGATTCAAACAACTAAAAGGATAAACGTATTCTCATAAAATATTTTTTTTTCTCATCTAAAAGGTATGTGATAAACTTCTACTTTTATATTATTTTCTATTTAATTTATCCTTTTTTCCATGAATAAACTAGAAATTTATATTAAATATTTTTCTAATTTAAATTTTATGATTTTTAGTGTAATTTATTTTTATTTTTGAATGAGTAATCAATAATAATTTGCGGAATTCAATTTTATTAAGAATGGGATAAATTATGGGGTAAAAATAATGGAAACATGTGGGGATTTGAAATTTTGTAAATTTATCTTTTAGCTATCAATTTATGAGAAAATTTTAAATCTGATTTTTCTTAAAAAATGAAAAATGGAAATGGAAAAAAAAATCAAATATATTTGATGCTTTTTGTGAATGTCAACTTTGTTAATTTATAATAAATTTATTTCTCACTCAAATTATATAAAATTAACTATTTTTTAAAACAAGTTATCTATTCTTTTTTAAAGGAATTTAGTTTAAATTTTTGTGAAAATTTGTATTTAAGCAAGTACTCTTAATTAATGATTAAAAGCTTTTTTATTTTTTACTTTTTCCCCATAAAGAATTAAATATTATAATTAATCCTAGTTTTTTCAAACTCTTATAAATAGGTTGGGTCAATGAAATGGATACCTCAAAGTTATTTTAGAACTCTATCTCTTCTCTAATTCTAGTCTCTCCAAAAGAAAACTCTTATTATAAGTTTTTGTATAAGATTCATACAACTAAAAGGATAAACGTATTCTCATAAAATATTTTTTTTTCTCATCTAAAAGGTATGTGATAAACTTCTACTTTTATATTATTTTCTATTTAATTTATCCTTTTTTCCATGAATAAACTAGAAATTTATATTAAATATTTTTCTAATTTAAATTTTATGATTTTTAGTGTAATTTATTTTTATTTTTGAATGAGTAATCAATAATAATTTGCGGAATTCAATTTTATTAAGAATGGGATAAATTATGGGGTAAAAATAATGGAAACATGTGGGGATTTGAAATTTTGTAAATTTATCTTTTAGCTATCAATTTATGAGAAAATTTTAAATCTGATTTTTCTTAAAAAATGAAAAATGGAAATGGAAAAAAAAAATCAAATATATTTGATGCTTTTTGTGAATGTCAACTTTGTTAATTTATAATAAATTTATTTCTCACTCAAATTATATAAAATTAACTATTTTTTAAAACAAGTTATCTATTCTTTTTTAAAGGAATTTAGTTTAAATTTTTGTGAAAATTTGTATTTAAGCAAGTACTCTTAATTAATGATTAAAAGCTTTTTTATTTTTTACTTTTTCCCCATAAAGAATTAAATATTATAATTAATCCTAGTTTTTTCAAACTCTTATAAATAGGTTGGGTCAATGAAATGGATACCTCAAAGTTATTTTAGAACTCTATCTCTTCTCTAATTCTAGTCTCTCCAAAAGAAAACTCTTATTATAAGTTTTTGTATAAGATTCATACAACTAAAAGGATAAACGTATTCTCATAAAATATTTTTTTTTCTCATCTAAAAGGTATGTGATAAACTTCTACTTTTATATTATTTTCTATTTAATTTATCCTTTTTTCAATGAAGAAACTAGAAATATTTTTTTATAGACAAAAATTATGAAAAAAAAAATCGCAACTAGAAGTTATAAAAAAAAAATGTAAAATATGTACAATTGTATAGCCAGAGGTTATATGAGAAATTATAAAGTTATAAAAATATAAAGAACGACTTACATGTAATTTCTAATTTCTTTTAATCATAATGATATAACCTAATGTTACACAAAACAAAATTGTACAGTCAGAAGTTAAATAATGAATATTTCATGGCCTAAAGATGTACACAAATTTACACATTTTTGTTATGATAAAAATAATCCATAGCCAAAAACTATGTAAGCTATCAATTCTTAATTTTTATTTTGTTAATACTACATGATGTTCAGGCATTTTTTTTTACCATATTTATAATAATCCTTTAGCGATAAAATATAACAAAATCTTAAATCATTATGCTTTTATTAATGAATATTAACCTGATAAATATTGTTAGATAATTTTATTCATTTATTTATAATTTATTTTGGTGAATTGAAATATTATTGTAATTAAATTATTTCAAATATAGTTTTCAAATAATGTCAAATCCTACCAAGTTTGAGTTTGTTACACTCCCTATTTCAGGCAAAACTATTTATCTGGATTCCAGATGCTAAAATTCACCTAAACGATATGAATCTTGAAAAGACCATTAAAGAATAAAATGAGGCATCCTCACAAGATCGCACTAGAGCATTAATATTCCTTCATTATCACATTGATGAAGGAATAAAAGGTGAATTCCTTACAATCAAAGAATTTTCATCCTTTGAAATAATCTAACGGAATGATACTTTGATCCTTTGGCATAATATAACAGAATGATATGGCCACCACAAGATTGTAATCCTTCCATAAGCACATCATGATTGGATGCACTTGAGATTACAAAATTTCAAGTCTGTCAATGACCACAACTCGACTTTATTCAAAAGTTGTTCACAATTTATATGGAGAAAAAATCATTCAAGAATATATCCTTGAAAAGACATTTACTATTTTTCATGCCTTGAATGTACTCCTATGGCAACAATATCAAGAGCATCATTTCACTAAATATTTTGAATTAGTTTAATGTCTTCTTATGGCTAAACAAAATAATAAACTTCTATTGAAGAATCATCAATCTCATACTATTAAGTCTGTGTCATTGCTTGAAGCAAATGTCACATCCGTCCAAGCTCCTAGACATTAAGTTGGACTTGGACATGAACAAAGCTAAGGACACAATCATGGTCGTGGTAAACATAATTCTTGGTACCATGGTAATTATAGTCATTAGGATAGAAAAAACAATTCAAACCATTAGAAGTGGAATAATTCAAAGGTGCAACCTAAAAAGGATATATATATAATCACAAAACAAACATGATAGTAAGAATGGATGCTATAGATATGGTATGAAAAGACACTAGTCATGTACCTATCATATTTCCATATGTTAAAAAAATTGTACATAGGTTTTAGAAATGCCCAATCGGGTAAAGGAAAGCCTCAAACATTCCAACACTTCCATATGTTAATATTTAGATCATAATAAGGATGTATATTGTCATGGTTCACCTTAAAAAAAAATTGCATGTATGTTTCTTAAGGATGTATGTAGGATTTAAAAATGACCTACGAGGAACAGGAAGACCTCAAATTCATTATGAGGCTTCTATAATTTAATATTTAGACCCAAATAAGAATGAATAGAACCATGGTCCACCTTAAAAGAAAAGTTTTTTTTTTTTTTTTTTTGAAGAATTTACATGCTTTTCTTAAGAATGTACGTATTTTTCTTAATGATGTAAGTAGACTTTAAATATGACCAACGAGGAATGGGCAGCCTCAAAATTATTACAAGGCTTCCATAAGTTAATATTAAAACCTAAATAAGGTGAAATAAGGTCACAATCTGCTTTTAAAAAAACGCACAATTTTGTTTTTTTAAGAATGTACATGTTTCCCATAAAAATATATGTATTTTTTCTTAAGAATGTTCTTAAGGTTTAGAAAAGCCTGACAAGGTAAGGAAAGACCTCTAATTCATTCTCAGGCTTCCATAAGTGAATACCTAGACCTAAATAAGGTCAAATAGGATTATAGTCTTAAGATAGAGCTCTTAAAAGCATAACATGGTGTATTAAATTTGAAATTCATGATTTATTTAATGATGTTCCCATTTCACTTTTATAAATCTTTATTCCATGTATTATATTTTATGAGAAGTCTTGTCAGCATCTTTTGCATTGTACCTGACTTAGGTGCATTAGGAGTTGCATAGAAGATCTTTAAGCCATGGGTTCCTTGCAAATAATTGACTTGTTCACAACTGGTTTATGGGTCTAGGCAACCCATTAGAAGTTGTAGTGCACCACCTCCTAATTAGAGGGATGGTTGGTCTTCGTTATCGGGATGGGTTTCTCATGGTGAGTACACTACTGTGTATGATTACACGTTGGACAAGACCTACGATGAGTCATGACTTAAGACTATCAAGTAGTCATGACCTCACCAAGCTACTCCGTTGTTTTATCTCTCAACCTTGAGAGAATATCGAGATTGTGCTAAAATTAGCAATGACTTTTACCTATGAGTGAGATTGTAAGTTGATCATATATTCCCTATGGATTGGGTCACTGTTGATGGAAGTCAGTAACAATAGGTATTATCAATAAACACCATGATATCTCATGGGATTGAGACAACGTGTCCCCTTGGGTGATCCTAAGGGGATGTGTTCATGGAAACTATGGCCATAATAGTTCCTTAAGTAGAACTTGACATAGGCTCTTTGAGGGCTAAGAGATGTCAATTGAATATACAATATGAGGATTTGTAACTCAAGGATAGTAGAGGTAGTCTTGAAAGGTTGATAGCTTTCACCTTGTTAGACTAGAACACCAATTGATGGGGAGACTGAACATAAGGGATACTAGGTCACAGACCCGAGCACATAGTGTCTCGTTGTTATTTACATAGGATATTGGATTTCAATTGATTCTTTGTAATAAGATGTTGAATCAACTTCATAATTGGATCCTGAGGGAGTTAGTTCTCTTATGGATCCTAGTGGTCCCCGCTCTGAGCTTATATATCTTTTTGGCATAGTTATGAGTGTCGAATTGACTCTAGGTTCACTTTTGTGCATAAGGGTATTTTGGTAATTATGCAAGATTGCACAAGGGTAAGTGAACAAAGTCTTTAGATTGAGCTAATTAATTAATTAGTAGGCCCTATTGGGTTAATTAATCAATTAGGATCCATTTTAGGCTAAATTAAGTTACCCAAGCCCATGTGGGGTCAAGTCACTTAAGCCTAGTTAGGAACCTTATAAATACCCCCTAGGGGTTAGAGTCTTCATCACTTTTGTCTTCCACCATTTAGAGAGAAAGAGAGCAATAGCCTCCACCTTTCTTTCCTCCCTATTAAAAGTGTGCCAAGAATAAAGTTGAGTCATCAGGCAAAAGACCATGGGTTTACAAGACTTCCAACAACTTCAATGTCATCTTCAACACTTGGAATTTAAGGTTTGAAACATCCAAACCTAAAGGTTAGCACTTTAACCCTAAAGATCAATTTAAAAAAATAAATAAATAAATTGGTGTTGTTTCTATTCCTTAGATCTACGATGCCAACACACAGTTCACTTGAAAAAAATGCAAGTATTTTCTTCAATATATATATATATATATATATATATATATATATATATATATATATATGTGTGTGTGTGTGTGTGTGTGTGTGTGTGTGTGTGTGTGTGTGTGTGTGTTAAGAATGTATGTGTTTTTGTAAAAGATGTACCTTAGGTAGGGTTCCACCATGTCAAATGAGGTTTGGGAAGCTCTCAAATACATTTCGTAGAGTACATAAGTCAAATCTTAGACCCAAATGAGTGTGAATCTGTCATGTTAAGTTGAAATCAAATGTACATATTTTTCTTAAGGTGTTATATTTTTCTAAAAAAATGAACTTGAGAGTGTTTAGCTAGGTTGGCAATTTCGGAAAAAATTTCTAAGTGTCCCCTAACTTGGTTTACTAATCCCTCTTCGGACTACTTGACCTTTGAAGATTAAGACTTTGCTAAGAGGTCGAGGTATGTAGTCGAGTGTGTGGTGATTGAATGTGAATCAACCCTATTTTTTCATCTTTAAATGAGTAAAGAAATCTGAGAGAAATACTGTTGGTGCAAGGCTTTTGTTCCCCTGTTTCTAGTTCGATCCAGGTATAGGGGCAAATCGATCCAACTAACCTGTTTTAAGATCAATTTTCAACCTTTAGATTAAGGTTTCACTCTTATTTAAAATCAAATCTCCCCCATTTCTGGAAGTGGTGATTGTAGTATCCGTGAGAGAGTTTTTTCTTTCCTCACCATTTAGAGGGTGTTTACCTATGAAGAAAATCCATCCAAGTTTTCCAAGAATTTTTTTTTTAAATGGATTTTCTTAAAATGAACATGGGTTGATTTCTAAAACATTCATCTCTCATTCTCTTGGTTTTGTGCAAAAACCCATTTTCTTCTTGTATGAATTCAAGAAGAGATCGAGCTTGGTGCAAACTCCAAGTGTGGCCCAAAAGAAGAAGGTGAGAAGCTGAAAGTGAAGGTACTAGTCAAGTGGTTTGGGAAAGATTGGTTGGCTTGAGCTAGGTAAAACCTTGTATTCAGATTTTATTTTTCATAGTGGATGTTTTAGATCAGTAATACGCCCATGGTTTTTTGTCTCTTTGGAGATTTTTCATGTAAATTTATGGTGTCTCATTGTCTCTCTTTCTCTTCTTAGCATCAGTTTTTAGTTTCAACAATGATTCCTTCCCAATTGGTGTCTCAGCTGATTCATGTTCTCTCAATGGTCCCTGACTGTGGTGCCATTTGATACGTGGCCAGCTGGTGTCCCTTGATTGTGGTCCTCATAAGGAAGTAATCAACAAAATTTATAACCTATTACACCATGTACTAGGATAGCCTTAGCTAGCATAGCATAGTGGCTCTAGGGTCGTTCACTGGGATGGGTTTTCACTCCACAATTGATATTAATCCAAAGATGAATTTGTGCCTTTTCATTTCAAGGTTAGCTTTAAAAGAAAACATAAAGATGTTTTAAAAAAAAAAAAATTGGTTTTAAGCTAACCAAAAATAGTAACTGATTTTACTTATAAAGAAAAGTGTTTCTTGGAGTTTAGATTACTAGGCTTGGGTTCCTCATACAAAAAGGAGAGTTCCGGTCACTTGTTTCTTTTCCTCGCATTAGAGAATTAACATATAGTTAATTCTCTAACTGGTGCGGTACAGATGCTTCCCATTAATGGGTTCAAACACTAAATCCCTCTCACTAATGCACCTTGCAATGACTCATGCCTCTCACCTAGCGTTTACCATTCAAGGTGATCCTTAGCCTTGGATTACCCGTCAAAAGCTCGCAAGAGATAACTAATGGATGTCTCCTTAGAGTCCAAAAGCTTACCAAGTGTTGGCTATTCTAGAAAATCCTACCTTAAAACCACCTCCCAAAGGCTCTCAAGAGATAAACTAGTGCATCTCAATGAACGGAGATCACTTGCCTTATCAAGTGTTGGCCCAGGTGAGTTAAAGGCGTTTTAAGTTAACTAAAAAGATAAAAACCATTAACGGGTCATACTTTCTCTTCATTAAAAACTAAAACAACAAAACTTCCAATTTATGCATGAAGAAACTTACCCGGCTTTCTTCACTCCAAGAGACGAAGAGCCTAGCCACTCATCCTCTGAGGAAAAATCCTCAGAGTTTGGTTGGCTAGAAATAAAAATAACGAGAAAACAAAAATATGAAGGAAAAACAGAGCAAGTGCTCTGTAAAATATATTTCTTCCTTATACAAAAGGTTGTCTCCAAGAACAAGCTCCCGAGAGATATATATTTTGTAAGGAAAATTACAACTATATATAAGAGGTTATTCACCCCTTTGTTCTTGCTTAAAGACTAAGGAATCCTATGATAGGTGGGATACAAGGAGAGTTTGGGGATTTACACATCAAATATCTAAAGCAAAATATCTCAAGATGTAGGTCGGAAATATCAGGAAGCTTTAGGAGAACACCGCGGCACTGTATACTGAGAGAAAAACTCTCCGGGTAAGCGCTATCAGAGGATCCGGACATGTCTGACCGGAGAAGTTGAAACATCCTCCTCTCCAATTCGGCGTCAGGCGCCGGATGTGAAATATCCGCTCAGAGGATCTGGACATGTCTGACCGGGGAAGTTGAAACGTCTTCCTCTCCCATCCGGCTGTGAGATATCTGGAGAAGGTGGAATGTAGGCCGAATAGAATTCTTCCTCTGGTGGAATGAGCTATGTCGCGCGTCGCAAGGGGGACCGTCTGCATGTGCAAGGTGTAGGGACCCCTCCCCCTGATGACACGGAGTGCGTAAGGCTATCCGGATCAACTCCATCTGGATTCCCCAAGAGGACATGTGGCGCGCTCCCCTATCCGGACTCCCTCAGAGAGAAGCACACGACACTCGTGAACATCACACCCGGAAGATAGCATATCCTATCTGGATATGTTGTCCGGATCATTGACTAAAGTGAGCAAGCCTTGCTACGTCATTCGGACAGCCTGCCACAAACCATGTTCCGCCGCCATCCGATGGTGTGTCCGGACGCCCTATCCGGACATCTTTTACTCCTTGCATTCCGGATTTGCTTATGGAAAAGGACTTCAAAGCTTCGGTTCTTCATGTTTCTGAGCTTTCCATTGCTTTGCCATGGATTCCAAAGAACTCTCCTCAATCTCTGATTGCTTTGGTGATAAAAAAACTATTAAAACACCAAAACTTAACACAATTTGATTAGAATTGATTGCGAGGGTTCTTAATATGTTAATTGGGTTAAAAGGTGATAACTACTACTCAAAAGTGTTTATAAGAGTTTATTACAAGCTATGAAATAGCAGTTTTTGAGTAGTAATCACTCCCCCTAACCGACATATTGCTAGTCCCTTAGCAATGAAGGAGAGAAAAATAAAAATAAAAAGTATTATAATTTACAACATCATGCTGATCAAAAAACAATTTTCAAGTGGCATGATGATCTAACTCTCACATGGAACATTAAAGAAATAAAACTCAAACTTCAACAAGAGTTATCAAATAACTTGTCTAATCACAATTCTTAAAGAGAAGGCATTATGCAAATTTAAGCTTTAAAAGAGTTTCCACTCCCAAAGGGTCAAACCTTACTCTTCCACAAAAATCTAAGTGTTATTTAGCAGCTTCCGAATATAGTATGTTGAACTAATCTCTCCCCCCAACCTAGCTCTTTTTCAAAGCTTAGCAAACTAATCAACCTCCAATAGGCTAAGAACGCACCTCTTTTTTTCACAATTTTTTTTCTTGTAGGAGTATAAATCTTAAAGGTATTCTTTTCTAAATTGTCCATGTAACGGGGGTCCATCGATGACTCCCAACCAATTAAGGTTTTGGGCATCAAGCTTTAAGGATCTTTCAACCACTAACTCCTCGGATTTTACCCCGGACTTTGGAGAATGAATTTTAATACCCAAGCATCTACAGTATGTTAAACTCCACCTATTCACCCTTGTAACGAGCATTGAGGTCTGTGACTCCCAACCAATGAAGGCTTAGGGCACCAGGTTTTAAAGATTTTCACCATATACCCCTCAGACCTTGCTCGGGTTTCAAGGCAAGTAAACATTTTTTCTTTCTTTCTTTATTCTTTTTTTCAAAGGCTCATTGGCCTTTTATAAGGTGTCCCAACACTATTAAATGAGGTCAAATGTACCAAGTCTAAAATTTTCCTAAGTCAATAGGGAAATAGTTTTTCATCTTATAATCGGAACCTATTGTGCACAGTGTGTGAATTGCTTAAAGTGGAAGAACTAAGGTTGAATTCAATAGAAGTTTCAACAATTCATCAACTTTAGTAAGCATAATACAAACTCTAAGTCAAGTGAAAAACAAAAATTCGATTTCTCTTATTTCATTTTGAAAATTTTTCCTTAATAACCATGGAGAGTAGAATAAAAACTTAAAAAAATTTTAAAATTAAGCAAAAAGCAACTAAATTACCAAAATAACTTAGCATTATTAACAAAAACTTCCTTCCTCAACTCTCCCCCCAACCAAGCTGAACATTGTCCTCAATGTGACAAAAACGATTGAAAAATAGGGAGGAAGTGGTACCTCCTTAGTGACATGGAGTCTGAGTCGTATAGGAGAAACCACATGTTTTAAAAAAAAAAAAAAAGTTAGTGAGTAGAGGAAATAGAAAAATGTCAAGTTTAAACAAAAAAATAATGTCTATATATGATGCATCATCAGTAATACATCCAATTCCAGAATATAAGACATCAAAATATGGAATTATTTATACTAATATGTAAATACAAAAAATGAAGAGATGATCAAGTAATGGTAGGGTCCTGTGGAGCTAATGCATCTATGGTGGCCTCTTGAGTGGGTTGGATCAGGACTTTAACCTCTGCTTTGGTAGTTTCCTTAGGTGGCATAGTCTCCTCAGCTGGAGCTATGGGCCTTAATGGTTTTAAGGAGGTCAGAAATGGAGTGAGAGGCTTTGTGTGTGATCTCAGTGAGAGGGCTCTCCTCTTTAGATGCATGGTTGCGGGCTCTGTTGGCATTTTTGCAACTTCCCATGGCTTTGTAAAGTGTTTTTGCAAACCTCTCTTCATTTTGCAAGTCATTTTTATAGCCTGAAGGTCATTTTGCAGCTTGGAGATCATTTTGTAGCCATTAGGAAGAAAAGAAAAACATTTTCGCAGCCCATGGAAAAAAATAGAAACATTTTAGCAGCCCATTTTGAAGCTTGAAAATCATTTTGCAGTCATTTTGAAGCTTGGAAATCATTTCACAACTATTTGGAAGTTTGGAAATCATTTGGCAACAAAATGGGAATTTCGCAGCCCATTTCGCAGCTGTAAAATGGTGTACTATGTTGCGAAGTGGCACTCGTGTGCCATGGAGTCTCTTCACAGTTGCGAAAATTTTCGCAGAGGAGGATGGGCGGCTGCGAAACCATTTCACAGCGAGAAGCCATTTTCGCCACGGCTCACTTTTGCTGTGAAATTTCGTAGCCCATGCTCTCTCATTGCTTTTTGAGCTCCTCTTGATTCCCAACTTCCTTCTTTCACCCTTTTTGAACTTCCTCTTGATTTTGATCATCCAAAAACCTATATTACATAAAAACAAATTAGAATTAAGCATTGAAATCAAAATTATAACATTGAAATCAAAATTAAAACAAGTAATAAGTAAAACAAAAAGATATGGACTATCTAGTCTTTAAAAAGACTAAGTCCATCAAAAAATTTGATCCTGATTTAGCTTGCCCGGATCCCATATGAAGTTTGCGTCTCTCACTTGAGACTTGGTTTGTATGTTTTTCCCATTCAAAGCTTGGGTGAAAAGTGGAGGCATGTGTTTCTTCATCAATTCTTCCTTGATGACTATCCTCTGTGATTCTTCATCTACATTAAAATCATAGTCATCTTTCTTTATGCTTTTCCCCTTTTTCTTTCCTTTGATTTCCTCCCTCTTTTCTTTCTCTGTTTCACTCTCTTCATCATGCTCTAGCTTGGATGTGGGCAGATCAACCTCTTTATCTCTCTCCTTAGCCTCCATTTCATGGATACCCTTTTGATTTTGATGAGGTTGAGAAGGAGAGTTTTCTTTCTCTTGCACTTTGTTGAGGTTGGCAAACCTTGAGATTGAATATTGGAGATTATCTATCTTCTGAGATAGATCACTTTGCACTCCATCCATCTTTTTGTTCAATGAACTCTCTACATTGTCAATTCTTTGACTGAGCTGAGCATTGATGGATTTTTGAGCTCTAACAAAGTCTCCCACAACCTTGCTAGGATTCACCATAGCTTGATGAAGGTTTGAGGCTTGCTGAGGTGCTTGAGCAGGTTGTTGGTACTGAGGTGGTTGTGGTTTCCAAGAGAAATTTGGATGGTCCCTCCAATTGGAATTGTAAGTGTTGCAATCACCAAACATTTCTCTCACCGTTGGAATGGTAGGACACTCATCCACCAAGTGCTCATATGATCGACAAATGGACCAAGGCATAGCTTGCAATGGTGTCTGAGAGATGGCTTGCACTTCTTGCATCTTCTTCATTTCTAGCTCTTCCAATCTCCTTGCCATAGCTGCAATCTTTGCTTTCATGTCTATGCCGTTATTCAAAATATACATCTCACCCTTAGCATTAGGTTGAGACGTCATTCTTCCCATTTCTCTAGCATTTGGTTCATCCCATCCTCTTAAAACTTCAGCCACATATCTCATGAAGTTCATGGCTTCCTCTTCTATCTCGTATTCAACATGGCATGCACAACTAGCAATTTGAGAATTAAAAATAGAGAAAACAAAACAAAACAAAAGAAACAAAAATTCTAGAGAAGAAAAAATTATTAAGATTAACTAAAAGCTATACTAAAAATATGAACAAAGAAAAAGAAACAAATAAAAAAAATAGTAAAAAGAAAAAAAAAGTCACCAAACTTGTGATGAAGATCACAAGTACTCTGAAAAGGTCATATCATTATAAAGTGGTACCATCCCTGGCAACGGCGCCATTTGATTCATTCCCAATTGGTGTCTCAACTGATTCATGTTCTCTCAATGGTCCCTGACTGTGGTGCCATTTGATACGTGTCCAGCTGGTGTCCCTTGATTATGGTCCTCAGAAGGGAGTAATCAACAAAATTTATAACCTATTACACCATGTACTAGGATAGCCTTAGCTAGCATGGCATAGTGGCTCTAGGGTCGTTCACTGGGATGGGTTTTCACTCCACAATTGATATTAATCCAAATATGAATTTGTGTCTTTTCATTTCAAGGTTAGCTTTAAAAGAAAACATAAAGATGTTTAAAAAAAAAATTGGTTTTAAGCTAACCAAAAATAATAACTGATTTTACTTATAGAGAAAAGTGTTTCTTTGAGTTTAAATTACTAGGCTCAGGTTCCTCATACAAAAAGGAGAGTTCTGGTCACTTGTTTCTTTTCCTTGCATTAGAGAATTAACATATAGTTAATTCTCTAACCGGTGCGGTACAGATGCTTCCCATTAATGGGTTCAAACACTAAATCCCTCTCACTAATGCACCTTGCAATGACTCATGCCTCTTACCTAGCGTTTGCCATTCAAGGTGATCCTTAACCTTGGATTACCCGTCAAAAGCTCGCAAGAGATAACTAATGGATGTCTCCTTAGAGTCCAAAAGCTTACCAAGTGTTGGCTATTCTAGAAAATCCTACCTTCAAACCACCTCCCAAAGGGTCTCTAGAGATAAACTAGTGCATCTCAATGAACGGAGATCACTTGCCTTATCAAGTGTTGGCCTAGGTGAGTTAAAGGCGTTTTAAGTTAACTAAAAAGATAAAAACCATTAACAGGTCATACTTTCTCTTCATTAAAAACTAAAACAACAAAACTTCCAATTTATGCATGAAGAAACTTACCCGGCTTTCTTCACTCCAAGAGACGAAGAGCCTAGCCACTCATCCTCTGAGGAAAAATCCTCAGAGTTTGGTTGGCTAGAGAGAAAAATAACGAGAAAACAAAAATATGAAGGAAAAACAGAGCAAGTGCTCTGTAAAATATATTTCTTCCTTATACAAAAAGTTGTCTCCAAGAACAAGCTCCCGAGAGATATATATTTTGTAAGGAAAATTACAACTATATATAAGAGGTTATTCACCCCTTTGTTCTTGCTTAAAGACTAAGGAATCCTATGATAGGTGGGATACAAGGAGAGTTTGGGGATTTAGACATCAAATATCTAAAGCAAAATATCTCAAGATGTAGGTCGGAAATATCAGGAAGCTTCAGGAGAATACAACGACACTATATACTGAGAGAAAAACTCTCCGGGTAAGCGCTATCAGAGGATCCAGACATGTCTGACCGAAAACGTTGAAACGTCCTCCTCTCCCATCCGGCGTTAGGCGTCGGATGTGAAATATCCACTCAGAGGATCTGGACATGTATGACCGGGGAAGTTGAAACGTCTTCCTCTCCCATCCGGCTGTGAGATATCCGGAGAAGGTGGAATGTAGTCCGGATAGAATTCTTCCCCGAGTGGAATGAGCTATGTCGCGCGTCACAAGAGGGACCGTCTACGTGTGCAAGGTGTAGGGACCCCTCCCCCTGATGACACGAAGTGCGCAAGGCTATCCGGATCAACTCCATCCGGATTCCCCAAGAGGACATGTGGTGCGCTCCCTTATCCGGACTCCCTCAGAGAGAAGCACACGACACTCGTGAACATCACACCAGGACGATAGCATATCCTATCCGGATATGTTGTCCGGATCATTGACTAAAGTGAGCAAGCCTTGCTACGTCATTCGGACAGTCTGCCTCAGACCATGTTCCGCCGCCATCCGATGGTGTGTCCGGACGCCCTGTCCGAACATCTTTTACTCCTTGCATTCCGGATTTGCTTATGGCAAA
The DNA here is from genome assembly GCF_004353265.1 of Vitis riparia. NCBI lineage: Eukaryota > Viridiplantae > Streptophyta > Magnoliopsida > Vitales > Vitaceae > Vitis > Vitis riparia. The sequence goes on from NC_048449.1 coordinate 14,033,625, forward strand.
GGACTTCAGAGCTTCGGTTCTTCATGTTTCTGAGTTTTCCATTGCTTTTCCATGGATTCCAAAGAACTCTCCTCAATCTTTGATTGCTTTGGTGATGAAAAAACTATCAAAACACCAAAACTTAACACAATTTGATTAGAATTGATTGCAAGGGTCCTTAATATGTTAATTGGGTTAAAAGGTGATAACTACTACTCAAAAGTGTTTATAAGAGTTTATTACAAGCTATGAAATAGCACTTTTTGAGTAGTAATCAAACAATTTATTATAATTTTGATTGTCTACTATTTGATTGAATGATGAAGAGAAATGACTATGAATCATCTTTGAAGCTGTTTCTAATTGTTAATATATTTTGACGTATATTGATCTTGTTTTTATCTGAATTTAGTTTAAGTTGATTTGGGTTTGGGAGTGTTAGATCATGTGCATGTGAATTACATTTGAATATTGTTGGGAAGTGTTGTTGCATTCATATATGCATGTGATTTATAATTTGTGTTTTTGAGACTGTGTGAAGAGAAGAAAAATATTCAAAAAGTTTTAAGGTTTGCTAATTTGAGTTGAGATTTTGTTTAATTGGTCAAAACACCTATTCAACCTCCCTTAGGTGTATCCCACTATTGAGATTCACCTTTTCAATCGGTATCAGAGAGGGTTTTTAAAGCAAAAATCATTTTCGATCCTTAAATCTCAATCATGGAACCTCATTAAGAGGGAGCTTCCATTAGGAGACCACCATTCTTAACCGGTGAAAATTATTCTCATTGAAAAGTGAGAATGCAATATTTTCTCAACATGCAAAGTGAAAAAATTTGGAATGTCGTTGAATTTGGTTAGTCTCCACCTAAGGTGTTAGATAGAGAAGGTAAACTAACAAATGTTATCAAGCCAAAATTGGAATGTGATAGAAGTGAAAATGAAGCAAGTGAGAATAAAGCTAGAGCCATGTACTCCATCTTCAATGCCATTAGTACGAATGAATTTCATAGGATTGTGACATGCACTTTGGTTAAAGAAGGCTTAGGATATCCTCCAAGTGACTCATGAAGGAACTAATGTCGTGAAAATGTCCAAGCTTCAAATGTTGAAATCCAGGTTTGAGACCATTAGGATGGATGATCATGAAACTTTTGGAGAATTTCATGCAAAATTGATAGATATAGTGAATTCTAACTTCAATCTAGGTGAATCCATCTCTAACTGTAAGGTGGTTAGAAAAATTTTTAGATCTCTTCCAGAAAGATTTAGAGCTAAGGTTACCGCCATTGAAGAGTCTAAGGATGTGGATTCCTTGAAGATAGATGAACTTGTAGGTTCCCTCCAAACCTTTGAGATGATGCTTGTATCACCTAGGAAAGCTAAGGGAATTGCTTTAAAAGTTATTAAAGAAGAGTCCCTAAGTTCCGAAAGTGAGGATAATGAGAAAATGTCAAAGGGTGAGCTTACTAAGTTTACTAAAAAAATTAAGAAGTACATGAAATTCAGAAAATCCAAGAAAGAATCAAATGATGGTTAAAATAGAGGAACTCTATTAGAAAAAAAAAAAAAAGAATGTGGAGAAATGTGTGAAAAAAGAGTTGGAGATTGAGTGCTTTAAATGTGGAGGAAATGTGCATTATGCCGCCAAATGTCCCTCAAAGAAAAAAATGAAAGAAAGTCATGCAAGTCACTTGAAGCAACATAGAATCTTGTCAATCAAGTGAAAAAGAATCCAATGGAAGTGAAGAATTCACTAACTTCATAGCCTTTGTTGCAAGTGTCAATGAGAAACCACTCAAGAAAGAGGTCTTAAGTGAGTCGTGAGTCAAGTGACTCCAATGATGATGACATGAGTTTTGACATAGCATATGAGACTTTTTATAAGGAGTGCTTGAGCCTTAAACAAGAACAAGTCAAGTGGAAGGCTTCTAAGAATATTCTAATCAATGAGATTGATGTCTTGAAGGGAGAAAAGAAGGCTTTGCTTGACAAAATTGGATTTCTTGAAAATCAACATTTGGAAGTGAAAAAAAAATATTATGTATTGAAAAGTGAATCAAATGTTCAAGGATGAGTTAAGTCTTAAGAAAGAAGAATCGCATCCTAGCTCTAAGATACTTAATGAGTTGATCAATTTAGGGCGTAAATCTTTTGATAACTGAGGCTTAGGATTTTTTGATGCAAATACTACTCCAAGTAGTGGTAAAACAATTTTTGTTAAGCCTTGTGAAAAATAATATCCTAAGAAAACTCATTCTCAAATCAAGTTTCATTGCAATCATTGTGGCAAAATGGGACACACTTTTGATAGATGTTGTGCAAGATTGTTTGATAATTTTCAAACGAAGTTGACCAACCTAATGAATGAATGTTACACTTTGAAGAATAGGTTATTGAATGAGAATAAGAGAGTGTCCAAGAAGTGCTCAAAGATCCCTCATAATGGTGAGTTAAAGGAAGCACTTTGAATGAAAAGACAAGTCTCAAATGTTAAACAAATTTGGGTGTGAATGAATGAGTTGAAGTGTTTTGTTGTCCATACCGCACTTAGAGCTAGTGAGTCACACTCATGGCATCTTGATAGTAGATGTTCACATCATATGACTGGAAATAAATCTTTGTTCACTTCATTCACTAAATTTGATGGAGGAAATGTGACATTTGGAAATGGTAATGTGGCTAGGGTAAAAGACAAAGGTACTATTTATGCCCCCGACATTCCTAATCTTGAAGAGGTCTTATATGAAGGTTTAAAGGCTAACTTAATTAGCACAAGCCAAATGTGTGGGAATTAGTTCAATGTAAAATTTTCACAAAATTTTTGCAAGGTGTTTGACTTGAATGATGTATGTGTGATGATTGGCTTGAGAACTTGTGATAATTGCTATGTTGTTAGTAAAAAAATATCCTTCATCCTCTTCTCTTGTCTGTGGAAGTTCTAAAATTGCATGTGTTAATCACTTGTTGTAACATAGATTGTTGCAAAATGAAAACATCCCATTGTAAAAGTTAGGATTGATGGGGGGGATTTGATGATGCCAATGTTATTGATAGGTTAAAGAACCATGTTCTTCATTATAGATAGAAACATGTGGACATTAAGCATCACTGCATTCAAGACTTGGTAGAAGACAAGGTTGTTTAGTAGAGGTTTTCCCTATAGAGAGTCAAATTGCTAACAATATTACTAAACCTTTGGACATTTCTAGGTTTGAATCACTTAGGAGCCCCATAGGTTTACATACTCTCTATTTAACTACCTCTAGAACTTGTCTAGGACTCCTCTTGCATATCCTTGAGTCCTAGTTGTCTTCCTAAGTTCCCAAATATCATCAACTTGGTGTTCTTTTTGTTTTGGTTCAATTTTTTCTCCATTTTTCATAAATTTTCAACAATTGTTGAGTTCATGAGAGTGACATGCTTATTCATTTTGTTTAAAAGTTAAATTAACTCATAATGATCTTAAAAACTTCAAGATGTCTTTATCTCCATGGCTTGTTTGATAAACATGATATTGAATCTTTGTTATTTTGATTTGGTTAGATAAACTACAAATGATTAGCTTCATTTCTATTAAGTGAGTAAAAGCTCATTGTTGGACCTTGTGTTTTCATAAATGGTGAATAATGCTCTTTAAAGTCTAAATGTAAACTTATACCCATTTAATGAGCATTAAAGAGTGAGTAAAGGCACCTGGAATATCCTTGAGAGGTTGAGATGATCAGTCCTTGATTGTTTGTCCTCTCTTTGAAATTAATTTTTTTTTTTAAAAATGAAAAAGAAAAGAAAAAGAAAATATGAAATTTCCCAGAATGGATATGGCTCCATGGCAATGTATCAAGAATTAAAAAGCCTTCATGGCAAGAATGGGACATCCCTTATGTTTTTATGTTGTAAAGGCATCCTTAGAGATCCTCAAGTCAAAAATTGATCTTAAGGGTAAAACTTAAAGCTTTGTATTCCTTTCAATGCTAAATGTGAAAAGCAAATAGTGTATGAATTTTATTGAAAGGATGTGATTAGGTCATGTTAAACAGAAATTTGGCCAAGACAGATGCAAATTGACTTCTTGGAACATTATCTTGAATTTCTCTAGGAAGGAAGAGTATCTTGAAAATGATTTTTGGCTCATAAATGAATATAGGTTTATAAGTGGAAATTATTTAACATTCTCACCGTTTTATGGTGTCATGAGTGAGTTTTTTTTTAGCTTAAGCTTCCTTGTTAGAGTGTTGATAATCATTTGTTTTTTACCTATTCATTTGATAAATTTAGAAAGTACTTCAATCTCTATGTTTATTAATTTTGTCTATTGTTAAGTTCTTGGAAGCATTTTTGTTCAATGTGAATCAATTCTAACTCATTAATTGAAAGATAAGTATGTCATCCTATTGTATCTCATCTTTGGTCGATCAATTTTGAGTTTTTGGAAAGCCTATTGGTGTATTTCTTGTGATTGTTCGATAGTTTTTGCCTAAGTCATTTTTCAATTAAGTGTCAATCGATCTACTGAATTTGTGGATCGATCCATTGTGTGCACAATGTAGTGACTGAGAGCCCTTGAATTAATCTTGGATCGATCCACCAAGATCGATACCACCTAGTCCTTGTCTCTCACAAACTTAGCCATTTTTTTTTCAAATTTGGTCTGTTCAAACCTATGTGACTGTGTATCATTGACAGCACAATTGAAAGTTGGATCGATCCACCAAGATCGATACCACTTATGCATTTGTGAAAAATTCCATTTTTGCCCCCAACTAGTTATACTCATATGGTTTAATGGATGAAGGGAATTTTCGTAATTAAAGTAAAAATTGAAATTTTGAAAAAGTCAAAATCCCTAAATCAGTTTTTCCCAATTCATTTCTTTCAAAAGCCCTAGGTCTTTTGTTCCAAAGAAGAGAACTTCTCTACTCTATGCTTCTCTTTAGCCATCATCGTCAATCCTTCATTCTGGCCACTACCATCTGAAGTCTCTACCACTGGAAACCTTTATCATCAGACTTCCCTATCTGGTGAGCGTTTCAAGTCTAGCCAATCCCACTAGACAACCTCGTCGAATAGCCTAGAATTGTTGTGTTGCTCAGCTCATGTCGTCGGCCTATGTGTCTCTTCTTAGTGTTTCAGTGTTGTCAAAAATTGCCTTCTGCATAGTATGTGTTAGCTAGGACCTCCTATGTGCATCACTAGATTGTATCCCGTGTAGTTGGGATTCCGTTCCAGCAGTAGGAAATTCCAATCAGCCCTTAGGACTGTGTTTTTCATAGCACAATCAACATAACGCAATCTACACTTCTGGAAATTGTGTTCTACATAGCCCATTTCTCTTGTTTTTTTCTCTACTATTTTCCAATGTTCGTGTCTTCAATGCAACTTATTTGCAAGAGTTCTCATTTCCGGCAACCATTATTGTTTGATTTATCCATTCTTCTCTCTTCTATTAGTCGCATTTGGAATTTTATTTTTTTTATTTTTTTTATTTTTTTGGTGGAGTCCTCTCACAATAGTTTTAATAGTTTGAGATTTTATTTTTGCCTTGGAGTGTTCCTAGTTTCTAGGAATGCTAATCTTAGGCTTTGGTTGTTCATTTTGAGTGGTCTCCATACATTTTCATGCTTGAAATCTATTTTCATGGTGATAAAGCATTTTTTGAAAGTTTTAAATTGAAACCATGTGATAGGATTTAGGGGGAGATTATTATATCCTGTGATGGGAGTCAAGGGGAAATTCTTGTATCCTATAATTTTTTTTTCTAGAATGTTGATATGGATACTTGGTGATATGTGAATATTTGATTTTTGGGTATTTGACATTTTGTTGAAAAGTGGATGTTTGTTGATTTGGATGTGAGATATTCTGCTATTGAATTCTCATCCATTTGTCTTTTTTCTTGGATAGAAAATGGGAGATTATGACTTTTTGTCTCCTGCTAGGACAAAATGGAGGAAACATTTTACATGGATGTTGATATGACATGTAGTTGATCATGACGATTTCTTTGTATTTTGTTGCTTTGGGTATTTGATATGTTGATCATGATCACCTTTTTTGTATATCGATGGATATTTGACACGTTTTTTAACTCATGAATGCATATTAAATATCTTTAGACAAGTTATTTTTGTGGATATATGTGGATATTTGTGTGTCAATTCATTTGAAACTTATGGAAGTGTCTTGGTAATATGTGCGGGTGATACTAATTTTTTTCTTGAGATTTATTTGCAAGATTTGTAGTACCTTTGGTTAGGTTTTGAGTAAGTGAGTGGCCTTGTATGAGAGTTGGGTGGGACTTACTTGTACTCATTCGTGTTGTAAAGGGTTTTGTCCCAAAATTGCCAAAAGAGGAGATTGTGAGTATTTAGCTAGGTTGGTAATTCCGGACAAAATTTCTAAGTGTCCCCTAACTCGTTTTACAAATCCCTCTTCGGACTACTTGACCTTTGAAAATTAAAACTTTGCTAAGAGGCCGAGGTATGTAGCCGAGTGTGTGGTGATTGAATGTGAATCAACCCTATTTTTTCATCTTTAGATGAGTTAAGAAAACAGGGAGAAATATTGTTAGTGCAAGGCTTTTATTCCCCTATTTATGGATAGATCTAGGTGCAGGGGCAAATTGATCTAACTAACCTATTTTTAAGATCAATTTTCAATCCTTGGATTAAGGGTTTCTTTCTCATTTAAAATCAAATCTCTCTCATCTCTAGAAGTGGTGACTGCAACAACTGTGAGAGAGTTTTTTCATTCTTCACCATTTTAAGGGTGTTTACCTACGAAGAAAATCCATCCAAGTTTTCTAAGAAATTTTTTTTAAATGGATTTTCTAAAAAAGAGCATAGGTTGATTTTTGAAACATTCATATTTAATTCTCTTGATTTTGCACAAAAACCCATTTTTTTTCTTATGCGAATTCAATAAGAGGCTGAGATCGAGCTTGGTGTAGACTCCAAATGTGCTCTAAAATAAGAATGTGAGAAAGTGAAAGTGAAGGTACGTACTAGTCAAGTAGTCCGGGAAGGATTGGTTGGCTTGATCTAGGTAAAACCTTGTATTTAGTTTTTATTCTTCATAGTGGATGTTTTCAATCAATAGTAGGCCCGTGGTTTTTTATCTCTTCGAAAAATTTTCATGTAAATTTATGGTGTCTCATTGTCTCATTTTCTCTTCTTAGCATCATTTTTTAGTTTCAACAATTTATTATAATTTTGATTGTCTAGTATTTGATTGAATGATAAAGAGAAATGGCTATGAATCATCTTTGAAGTTGTTTCTAATTGTTAATCATTGATATTTTGAGGTATATTGATCTTGTTTTTATCGTAATTTAGTTTAAGTTGATTTGGGTTTGGGAGTATTAGATCATGTGCATGTGAATTTCATTTGAATATTGTTGGGGAGTGTTGTTGCATTCATATATTCATGTATATAAAAAAGTTAAAGATTTTAACCTAGTAAAAAGTTAGAACTATGATCAATTTTAAATCATATGAAAAATTAAAACGAAAATTAATATGAAAGTTCAAAAATTAAAATTAAAATAATATAAAAAAAATATTTTTAGTTTATTTAAATGTTATAATATTTACATGCACTATCAATGTCTTATCAAAAATTTTTAGTACAAGATGGAATAGTAAGTGAATACTCTTTTATTTCTTTAATACAAAAAATACAAACCAAGCATCTCTCAAAATCTTGTTCCTTGCTCTTGAATATAAAGTAAGATAAGCTCGTGAATACAAAAAATATATATATGCATTTTTCTTACGAATGTGTATATATATATATATATATATATATATATATATATTTAAGAATATAGTTATCATTGTAAAGGATGTACTTTTTCTTAAGAATATACTTATTTTTATAATAGATGTACCTAGGGTTCTACCATGCCAAATAGGGTTTGGGAATGCACCATGAGGTATATAGAAGTTAAAATTTAGACTCAAAATAGGTTGAATAAGGGAATAACTCCACTCAAATCAGATGTAAATACTTTTCTAAACTTTTATGCATTTTTTTAAAGCATGTACACAAAGTTATATCATGTTGAATAGGGTATAAGAAGACCTCAAATGCATTTTGAGACCTACATAAGTGAAATCCCACACTCGAATTAGGTTGAATGAGGATATGAATCCCTGATGAAATGAAATGTACATGTTTTTATACTAGATGTACCTATTTTTCTAAATGATGTACTTGTTTTTAAAAAAAGATATATGTATTTTAAGAAATATAAAAATTAATTAAAGAAATGTTAATACAATTTTTATGAAAATATTTTTTTTTCTATTTTATGTATATAAAAAAGTTAAAGATTTTAACCTAGTAAAAAGTTAGAACTATGATCAATTTTAAATCATATGAAAAATTAAAACGAATGTTAATATGAAAGTTCAAAAATTAAAATTAAAATAATATTAAAAAAATATTTTTAGTTTATTTAAATGTTATAATATTTACATGCACTATCAATGTCTTATCAAAAAATTTTAGTACAAGATGGAATAGTAAGTGAATACTCTTTTATTTCTTTAATACAAAAAAATACAAACCAAGCATCTCTCAAAATCTTGTTCCTTGCTCTTGAATATAAAGTAAGATAAGCTCGTGAACTTATTCACAGTAAAAGTTTTGCTAACCTGCAGTCACGCAACACATGAAGGCATTATTCGACTTTATTCAGGCATCGAACACAATTCGGCGAAGCTGCTATATGTCTTTTGAAGTGATTTTCATTTGTCAGCAACTTGTTGTGCAAAGCCAGCCACAAAAAGGATCTAATCCTTTGGGGACCCCTTCATTTCCACAGGGCCATCCAATTCTTATTCAGTTCTGTCCAGCAGCTCTCTTCAACCAGTTCATAAGCCGACTTGGTAGCTGACAACGTTGACATGAAGGCCAAAAATAGTGGAGGATTGTACAAGAGCACATAGCACTTGACCCAAATTCTCAAAATTTGCTGTTGAAAAGTTTTTAGCCTATTTGGCCATTGCATTAAAAAATAATTTTTGTTTTTAAAAATTTTAAAAAAACTATTTTTAAAAATTCATAAAATTGTTTGTTAGTTGTTTTCTATTTGTAATTTTTAAAAATAAAGTGAAATAAAAAAAAACATAATTTAAAAAACAAATAGAAATTGTTTTCACCAATTTTTAAAAACAAAAGAAAAATATAGAGGAATTAAAGAACTATAAAAAAAAAAAAAAGATTGAAGATGATATCATTCTTCTTTACCTCTTTCTACGATCTAATACCGATACTGAAAATCTGCAAATATAATATTCTTTTAAATTACATGTGTTTTTATGAATTTCATTTAATTGAAGAAAATTTTCATTGATAAAATAAATTCTAAATCAAATTATACTTTATACATAAAATTTACTAATTTTTGAAAATAACTTAAAAGTTAAGAACTGATTTAGTTAGTACTATAAAGTCATGAAACTCACTAACATTAGAATGTCATACACCAAAATTCATTTGAACGTCTTGGCTAGTTTTTTCTTTGCATATAATCATATTTTTACAATTTTTTTCACTTACTAAATAATCACCAAATCAAGTATGACTTAATGTGTTAAATTTATTAACAAGTCTAAGTAATTCTTAAAAATAAATTGAAACGCAAATAGTGATCCAATTAATACCATAAATTTATGGACAAAAATTGAACATGAATGACTTTATTGTTTCCAATTTTGTTTCATTGGACAAATAAACTTAAAATTAAACCAAACTTAATGTGTTGAATTCATTAATAAATTTAGTAATTTCTAAAAATAACTTAAAACTCGAATAATGATGTAATTAATATTAAAAATTTATGGATGAAAATTGGTCTAAAACAATTCTATTATTTTTCTTCTACATGGAATCATATTTTCCCAATTTTATTTTACTATATAAATAAATTCAAAATTAAACAAGACTTAACAGTCTAGTAATTTTTAAATTAGAATAATATTTGAAATAACATAATTAGAATAATATTTTAATTTATTAAAATAAATCATAAATAAATGAATAAAATTATCTAACAATATTTTATCAAGTTAATATTTGTTAATAAAACTATAACGATTTAAGATTTTGTTATATTTTATCGCTATAGGATTATTATAAATATGGTTTAAAAAAATGCATGAACATCATGTAATATTAACAAAATAAAAATTACGAATTGATCGCTTTCATAGTTTTTGACTATGGATTATTTTTATCATAACAAAAATGTGTAAAATTGTATACACCTTTTAGGCTATGAAATATTCATTATTTAACTTATGAGTGTACAATTTTGTTTTGTCTAACTTTTTATTATACATTATAATTAAAAGAAATTAGAAATTACATTGAAGGTCGTTTTTTAGATTATTTTTTTCTTTAACTTTATAATTTATAATATAAACTCCAGCTATACAATTGTATATATTTTACATATTTTTTATAACTTTTAGTTGCGATTTACAATGACTATTGTTTCTCTTCTACATGGAACTATATTTTTATTTATTTATTTCACTAGACAAATAAAATCCAAATTAAACAAAACTTAATGCCTTAAATTAATTAATGAGTTTAGTAATTTTTTAAAATAACTTAAAACTAAAATAGTGGTTCAATTAATATTAAAAATTTATGGATAAAAATTGGGTTTTAATGAGTCTACTTTTTGTTCTATACATACTTATATTTTTATAAAAAAAATTATTAAAGAATAAACTTCAAACCAAGTAATTGAATTTACTAATAGGTTAATTTTTTATTTTTTTTAAGTTACAACCTAGTAAATAGATCTAATCACTATAAGAAATAATATATGAAAACCGATTGTAGATCCCAAAATTTGTCCTAATTTTATTTTTACATTGATATTAAGTTCAATTTTATCCTTAGATTTAAATTTCGATTACATCTTAATTGTTTAACCCACTTACACTATTTTTTTATTTTTTTATTTTATCTCTCATCTCTCCTCTCTCTTCATCTTTCTCCTCATTCTGCCTACTTCACCTACTTCCCTTACCCATTTCCTTCTCCTTCACGTTTAAGCCACTCTCCATACCCCCTCCAAGGTTTTTTTTTTTTTTTTTTTTTATCATCTTTCTCTACTCTCCTCTCTTCACTTTTTTTTCTCTCCATCATTTCTTCTTCGAGCTCCCTTCCAACACCACAACCACTCCACAACCCACACACTAGACACGATCGACTCCCCTATCTCCTCTCTTCCTTTTTTTTTTTTTTTTTTTCTTCCCCCCAACTCTCACACACGACGGTCCCCATTTTCTTTTCCATTTTTTTTCTCCTTCCCACAGTCCTTCCCTCTACACTGCCATTTTTCAGAGACTCCCACTGTCACATGCTCCCATCTTCCTTCATTTTCTTTTTATTTTTTTTTTCTCTTCTGTTTTCTTTCCTTTTCACCTCCCCACACTCCACGACCACTACCGCCCCTCTACTGCCTGCCACTACAAGCAGCCACCACCTGCCACTGTCGACAACCACCACCCGCCACTATCTGCCAATCATTATCGGCTAGCAATCCTACCATCCATAGTTCTAAAAAAAATGGGTAAATTTCCTTTTTACTTTATTTTATTTTCATTCTTTTATCTTTATTTTTTTATTTTCGTTTGCACAGTAATTGATTTGGATTTGGATGTATTGCTTATTGGTTATTTATTTGGGCTTATTGGATTGGGTTTGAGACATTATTTTATTTGGTCATGTGTATTATTAATGTGGGCTTGTTAATTGATATAAATTTTTGACCCATAATGTGGGTATGAATTTTGGGCCCACAATGTTGGTAGAATTTGATTGATGACTTGAATATTTGATATGGGCTTAATCAATTTGAACTATTTAATTTGGATATGGGACAATTATGGTATATATTAAATTAGGCTTGGATTATGAGATGTTAAATTTAGGCCTAATTGAATTTATTTTATGTTGTGATATTTTGGGCTTGGCTAATTGTGTTGTATTTTGGTCATTAATTTGAAAATTTTGGGTTAAGATTTATAGCATGTGAGATGTTTTTGTTAGGTTATATTTGTTAATTTGTGCCCATTTTGATTGACAAAATTTGTCAGACTAATTTGAAATTTGAATTTGAGTTTGAATATTTGTTTGGGATTTTGTACATCTTTGGATATTTACATTTGAGCTATTTTATTTTTGCATGTACCTATTCTGCAATTCTGTTGGTTGAGTACAAATTTATAACATATGGAGCACGAAATTTCATGGAAGAAAGTGAGAATAAAAAAGTTGTAGGAAGACATTAAACTTGTTATAAGCTTATTTGGGTACACATTTTATTTCCCACTTTTATTTGATTTTAATTCTATTAGTTCTTGTAAATATTCGTTTGTATATATTTATTGAGTGTGTACAGAACTGAATATTTAACAAATCAAAATTTTCATTAAAATAAGATGAATAATTCAGTAAATATGTTCTAATAAAATAATAATTTTAAAATATTCTTATTAATAAAAGAAAGTTTTTTTTTATTAATAAAAATTCATAAAAACGCTTTTAGAAAAATTCAAAAAAATTGTTTTTAATAGAATTTGAAAAATTATTTTTAATAATAATTGTCCAAAAATTGTTTTGTAAATAAAGTTGTCCCAAAAATTAATTTTTAATTAAAAATTCTTTTACAAATAAAGTTATATTCTTTTTAATAATTTGTACAACTCACTTTTCTTAAATGAAAACAAATTGAAATATTTTTGTAAATAAAATTGTAATTTTTTTGTAAAAGTAAGTAAAAATCATTTTTGTTGCCAAATTGAAATTTTGTAATAAATTATTTTGATATAATAAGTGCAAATAACTTTTTTTGAAAATTAAATACAAATGAAATTGAATTAAATCATTAATTGAAAATAAATTGAAACTTCTTTTTTGTAAATAAAAAAATTAAAATCATTACTTCAAAATCATTTTTAATAAAATCCTTTGAAATTTCTTGAAAATTATTTTTTAAATATTTTTTTTATTTAGTTCAATAAATCATTGTACATAATTCTCTTGTTATTTATTTTGTGTATTCTTGTAATTAGATTTCATCATTATTTTTGTATATATTGATTTTCACAATGACTTGTACATATTCATTTGCATGATTATTTTTCTTGATATTCATAATTAATTAATTAATTATCACAATTTCCTTAATTCATTTAGTATAGGTCGTTAGTATACGAGCTTAGAGGGGTGTTACAACTCATTACCATACCTTCCCAATATGTAACTTGACCCCCGGATTCAAACTCGATTTTTCACAAACTTGTTTTTCCTTCGAGAGTCACACTTAGGGTTTTTCTTTTTTATTTTTTTTTCCCTTAAAAAATAAAACAAAAATAAGTAACAACTTCAAGTCTTTTTCTAAAAAATCATATTTTTCACTAAATAAATAAAAAAACGAGTCTTGCCGTCGAGTGGGGACGCACATGAAAAACGTAGGTCCACACCGATATATTATACTATTTTTTAATTTATTTATAATTTAAAACTAATTTCATTTTTTATAAGACCTCAATTAAATTTCTATTAATTAAATTTAGAATATTTTTACAAAATCAACATAGAAAAATTATTTTAAAATAAAAAATAAAAAACCAACTTTAAAATAACTTGCCAAACATCCTTATGTTATAAAATCTTTAAAAATTATTTTTGTTTGTTTAACATAAAAGCAATTTTCAAAACAAACATTATGGAACGTGATTGAACTTTTCTCTTATTTCTTTTTCATTTTCTTGTTACTTAAAATGACCGACAAGGAAGATGAATTAAATTATTGAAGAACATCTTTTGCCAAACATATTAGTTAAAAAAAGTGATTTAAAAAGACCTATTCTGGAGCCCATGATATCTTTGTACGTTACCATAAAAGGCCAGAGGCATGTCATTAATCCAACTTATGTTAATACTTGTTTGTGACATGAATGATGAAATGATGGAATACAAAGAACACCTCTCTAGTCCAGTCCAAAACAAATGAAACCAAATTCAAAACATTTCTTTCCAGTTACACGCCACACACCTCAGCAAACCCACCAACCCTTAAAAAGGGGTTTCAACTGCAAATAGTAACCATACAATTTCAAAGCAAACAGCCAAACACTCACATATATCTAATATTACCATAGCAACACTACTAAATAGTTAATAGCCCGTGATGTTTCCTTTTTATTCTATGCCAAGCTTCTTTCTCATCCCCATAACAAAGCCATGGACCTTGTGTGGGTCTTCTAGAGAAGACGACACGCTCTCCTTTTCCATGCACCTCTTGCTCCAAGCTATCAACTTGGGACACTCCGCCTCTATGCTGAAGTTTCCAAAGCTCTCATATGCATGAAACCAGCAAGAGAAGGTCACCAGAGCCACATCCACAAACCCAATTTTTTCACCGCCGAAGTAAGGCTTCTCTCCAAGCTCTCCTTCCAGAAGCTTGAGGCACTCTATGAATTCCTTCTTGGCTGTTTCCTGCTCTTCTCCTTTGGTTGACCATATCTTCCTTCCAAGTTCATAGAGCTGTGGAAAACAATAAAGTCAAAGAGAGAAAAGGGTTATTTTTTTGGAGCATTTCATCAAGTTTCAACTTTCCGTATAGTTGGACAAGTTTATTAAGGACCCTTCAGCATAGAAATCTCATATACTAGGAACAAATTAAATGAAGGGCCGGTGGAAGAAAAATATCAGAAGGGAATGTGTGAAGAAGGAGAAACCCAGCATTTTGGACAAATCCCTCACCATTATCAAACAAAAAAAAAACAAAAAACAAAAACAAAAACAAAAAAAAAACAAAAACAAAAACAAAAGAAAATGCTTTAAATCAACAGCAAAGACATACCTTCTTGTCTACGTAGTCCGCCCAGAACCTGGTCTGAGCTCTCTGGTATGGGTCACTAGGCAAAAGCGGAGATTTATTGTGCCAAACCTCATCAGTATACTGAACTATTATCAGAGACTCACAAATGGGCTTTCCATTGTGGATCAGAACCGGGATTTTCTTATGAACTGGATTCATCTCAAGAAGCAGAGGGCTCTTGTTCCTAAGGTCCTCCTCTTTATATTCATACTTGA
The DNA here is from genome assembly GCF_004353265.1 of Vitis riparia. Lineage (NCBI taxonomy): Eukaryota > Viridiplantae > Streptophyta > Magnoliopsida > Vitales > Vitaceae > Vitis > Vitis riparia. The sequence continues at coordinate 14,048,730 of NC_048449.1, forward strand.
GGCCCTTCTCTGCTAAGGCAACTCTGACCCTCATACCAAACATGCTAGGCCAGAAATCCAACAAGATAATATCGTAACTCGTGATACCAAGCTCGGGGAGCTTGTTTGAGGCCATAGATGGCTTTATGAAGTTTACAAACATATGAGGGATGATCAGAGTCAACAAAACCTGGTGGTTGAGCCATAAATACATTTTCAGAGAGCCTGCCTTGAAGAAACGCATTATTGACATCCAATTGGCGAAGAGACCAACCATTACTTACTGCTATACTAAGCACAAGTCTCACTGTGGTAGGCTTGACAACTGGACTGAAAGTTTCATGGTAGTCCACACCCGGTTTTTGATGAAAGCCCTTGGCTACAAGGCGAGCTTTGTACCTGTCAATGGAACCATCAGAGTTTCTTTTAATACGGAAAATCCATTGCAACCAACCAGATTAGTAATGTCTTCAGGTGGAACTAGTTCCCAAGTTCCATTACGAACAAGTGCATCATACTCTTCGGACATAGCTTGACGCCAATTCTGATCTTTAAGAGCTTGGGAGATAGATGTAGGAGTAGTGGTTTGGATTGTTGGTTTATGGGTGTGAAGGTTGAGTTTCTGAATTGGTTTGGTGATGTTATTCTTGGCTTGGGTAGTCATGCGGTGTTGAGGGGGAGGTAGGACTGGGATTTGTGGTTCGGTGGTTGTAAGGGAAGGTTGAGGAGATGGTTGGGGGGTAGAGGAAGCCTGAGGTGGGGACGGGGTAGTTGGTGGTGAAGTAGTCTCGAACAGAGGCAGTCCTTGAGAGCTAGTTGCAGATGGAGTGATGGCTTCCTACTGGGATGATGTGGGGGTAGAGACAGAAAGGACAGGAGGAATCCAAGTAGATATAGTAGTGGAATTGGGACGTGGAAGAGTGGTGTGTAGTGAGGTGTATAGAAAGACTGATTCAACAAATTGCACATGGCGAGAAACATAAATTTTCGAGGTGGAGGGGTCGAGGCAGAGATAAGCACTATGAGATAAAGAGTACACAAGGAACACACATGGTTTGGAGCGAGGAGTAAGTTTGTGGGAATTATATGGGCGAAGCCAAGGATAACACAAACAACCGAAAACTTTTAGTCTAGAGTAATTGGGACGTTGGTGAAAAATTAATTCAAAGGGGGAGGACAGATTGAGAGTGGTGGTTGGAAGTCTGTTAATGAGGTAAACAACAGTAGCAAAGGCATGAGGCCAGAAGGTGGTTGGAAGTGAAGCATGAGAGAGTAAGGTGAGACCAGTTTCAACGATATGACGGTGTCTTCTTTTAGAGTAGCCATTGTGTTCAGGGGTATGTGGTGGAGTGGTGGAGTGGTGAAGTGGGAAATGTCGTGGAGAGAGAGATAATCTTTGAGGACCATATATTCGCCTCCATTATCAGAGTAGAGAGTGATAATTTTTTTAGAAAAATAATTTTCCACAATGGCCTTGTACCGTTTGAAAACTTCCTGAACTTCAGATTTTTTTTTTTGAGGGGGTAGAACCAAATGTATTTTGTGAAGTGATCAACAAAAATAACATAATAGTTGAAACCATCTTGTGATAAAATGGGAGAAGTCCATACATTAGAAAAAATTATTTCAAGAGGATTTGTTGAGTGAAGAGATGAAATGGAGAAAGGAAGCTTATGACTTTTATTGCTAAGACAAGCATTACAAGAGAATTCTTTTGGTAAAGGTACAGAAAAATGTAACTGATAACTAGACATAATGTGTTTTAAAATGGGAAAAGCTGGATGACCTAAGCGATGATGCCAATTCGATGATATGGTTTTGACATGAGAGAAGGCTAGAATTGGAGAAGAGGCAAGTTGTGCAGCTAGCCACTCATACACTCCATCCTTAGTGTTGCCCGTCAAGAGTATTGCCCCCGTATGAAGATCCTTCACATGAAAACAAGAGGGTAAAAATTCAATAGAAGCATTATTAGAGTTGCAAAATTGAGATATAGAAATTAAGTTCTTTTTCATGGATGGTACATAGAGAACATCATTCAAGGTAAAGGTGGTGGTTAATGATGGAAGAGAAGCAGAACCAGTGTGAGAGATGAGTAAACCTGTACCATCACCAATCATAACATCATCTGATCCAATATATGGTGCATGAAGAGACAAGTTGTTTAAGTCGGTAGTGACATGATGAGAGGTGCCACTGTCCAGCAGCCATGATGGATTATTAGTGGTGGTATTTGCAGCATAGTGAGCCCGTGGCTGCCAAGGTGTGGCAAAGTTAGCTGGTGGTGTAGCACTTGTAGTGGAAGATTAGACTGGTACAAGTTGGAAAGATGGGCATCTCTTGGCAGTGTGACCTTGAATGCCACAGATTTGGCAGAACCCTTGGTATGGATGGGGTGGAGGGCGGTTGGTGCGAGATGGAGTTCTTGAGTGGGTGGCCATAGGAGGGCGGGTAGGGAAGGCTGCAGGTGGACGCCAGCCTGTGTTACCTAGAGAGTTTGAGTGGTTGGGACGCCAGTTGGTGTTGGTCTTGTGTGGCCGCCAGTTGGTGTTCATGGGATTGTTCCTATTTGTGGGATTAGCAGTAATAGGAAGATTTACCTCAGATTTGGTGTTGGCTAAGAGAGAGGCTTCAAAGGATAAGAGTTTCTCATAAAGTTCATCAAATGATATAGAAGTGTCACGGGCTTGAACAGCACGGACAAGTTCTTTGTACTCATCACCTAGTCCATCCAAGATCTTCTCTGTAAGATCTTCTTCCTCCATTGGGGCGCTTAAGATGGCAAGTTCATTTGTGCGTGCTCTGACAGAGTGGAGAAAATCAGTTACTGTCATAGTGCCTTTGCTGGGATTTTTGAGAAGATTTTTGACTTGTTTGATGCGACCACGAGATGGTTTGGCATAGGTATTTGCTAGAATAGTCCATGCTTCGAGGGAGGTATTGGCACGAGCAATGAATGAGATGATTGTGGGTGAGAGAGAGCCAATGAGAGCATTCAAAATCAGTTGATCTTGGCGGATCCAGAGGGTGTAGGCAGGATTTAGTGTGTCAACATTGTTTGTGGTTAGAGTTTTGGGTGGACAAGGTTTGGATCCATCAATGTATCCAAGAAGATCATAGCCAATGAAAAGTGTTTCAAATTGGATTTTCCATGAGAGATAGTTGGATGAGGTAAGTTTGAGAGGAGCTTGTGCAGCTGTGTTGATTGTGAGGAGTTGAGATTCATTGGTGGTGGGTAGAATTGGTGTACCGTTTGGAGTAGTCATGACGGTATGGGAAGTGGGAAAAATGAGAAAAGAAAAATTAGCAGTGAACGAGAAGCTGCTTTGATACCATAAAGAGTTTGATAATTGTGTGAACTGACTTTTCATTAAGAAACAAATCGTATAAATAATACATTGAAGCAAAATAGAAAGCAATAACTAGATCCTATATTTTAGCAATATTCAAGCTGACTTATTCTTAAGGAATACTAACAGAAAGATATTTGGAGGACTACATTCAAAATACAATTGCAGTTGGAACTGCTAGAGTTGATATAGACCAGAAATTGTGACTACTTCTATATGCCATTGCTCCTACTGTGATCAATATGATTCAGACTCAAGTATTGATGAACAACCCAAGGGATATTGTCAAGTATTTATAGCAAATCTCAGAGAGTGAGTCAAAACCTTGGAAATTTCTAGGAGGTGGTGATGCTCATTGCTTATCTCAGCATGCACTTTCCTTCCATATTATATTCTTATCTCAGTTTTCTTTCTCTCTCCAGAATTCCAAAATTTTAAGTTTTTCTATTTTTTTTTATCAGTCTAGAATTTTTTTTTTTTTTATCAAATCTCAGTTTAATGTATTCACTTTTTAAAAAAAAAAATTAAAAATGTCGGTTGAGATATTCTTATATTTTTATCATTTGTACAAAAATAATTTAATTTTAAAATTAATATCATATTTAAATCCAAAAATATTATCAGATAGAAAGCAATTTAGCATTTTTTTTTATATATAATATCTGCATTCAAAAAAAAAAAAAAATCAGTACATTTATCTATTTTTAAAAACTTATTAAATTTTAATTTTACTAGTAAATAATAGAAATTAAAATAATGAACTTGTGCCACAAGTTTGTGAGTGAAGTAATCTTTGGTTATGGAGCATCCAATGCTCTGGTTGCTTCCACGAGAGGTCATTGCTGTCGTCAGCCCTGGTCAACTAAGTACACTGGTCCACTCCATGAAATATATTTACGTTATTTTTTATTTTAAATTTTTGTTAGGAGAACTCTTCGCTATGAGAAAAAAACAAGGATGAAAATGTCGGTAATTCCGGATATATCGGTATTTCGATTTTACGGATATATCGGATATATCGGAGATATATCGATGGATATTTTGACATAAAATATCGGTAGACCTAAAATTGACCAAAACTTATAAAAATATAAAATAAAACTTTTAGAAATGAAATTAAAGTATAATAGATATTTTAAAGTTATTTTATTAAATAAATTAATGTATATATATAATATTGTACGTGTCAATAAAAAATATAAATTTGATAAGTGTATATTGATTATTAAATTATATTAAATATTATTTCATTATTATATTGTGATATTTGATTATAATATATTTCAATTGATATTTTAACACAAAAAAATCCGTAAACCTAAAATTGATCAAAACTTATAAAAATATAAAATAAAACTTTTAGAAATGAAGTTAAAAACATAATAGACATTTTAAAGTTATTTTTTTCAAATAAATTGATATATATATATATATATATATATATATATATATATATATGTTAATAAAAAATATAAATTTGATAAGTGTATATTGATTATTTAATTATATAAAATATTATTTGATGATAATATTGTGATTATAATATGTTTAATTTTAAAATCTATTTAATATTAAAATTATGATATATTATAAAATAAATGATGATAAATATATAAATTTTTAATATATTAATAATATTAAAAACACCATGAATAAAATTATGATATTTTTTACTAATCAATTAAATGAAAAATTTTCATTTAATTATAAAATAGTTATAATTAATTTATTATTTAAAGTGTTTTTTTAATATTTTATTTATATCCTAAGTTTTGATATATATTTATATAGTGCATAATATTTATCAAAGGGCACGTTTGCCCTAGTGGAAGTGGAGCTGCATTGGAAACCTTTTGTTGGGGGTTTGAATCCCACCGACACATCGATATTTCTCCGAAATATCGCCTAGTTTCGGCGATATTTTCTTCCTTGGAAAAAAAACACACACTCTCAAATGTGGGAGATATGTCATAAAAAAAATAATAAATAATAAAAAATACGGGGTGATCTCACCTCTTACATATCTCCTCCGTCATAAAACCAGAATCATTGAATATGGTTCTAGTTTACTGTGGTTCTAGCTTTATGGCTTGATTAAAATTTACAATTTTTTGTTTATATTAAAATAAAATAGATGTATATTTTTTCATAAAAAAATCATATTAAATATTTTATATTAATTTTAAAATATTTTTATAGTTCTTTGCTCTTAATAGATAAAGACAAAAGATTTAGACTTTATTTAGTAATTATTTTTTTAAATAATTTTCTGTTTTTGAAAACCAAAAAAGAAAAAAAAAACAAGAAAAAAAGAAAACAAATTTAACAATTTAAAAAAAAAATGATCTTAAAAACAAAAATATGGTATTTTTTGAAAACATATTTTATTGGTTTTCACTTGATTTTTTATGGTTATTTAAAAAGTAAACATACATGAAGAGTGATTAAAAATAAAACATTACACATAAAATTTATTATTAAAATATATTTAAAAATATAGAAAACAACTTAAAAATATTTATGTGGACCCCGCATTTCGTGCTCATGCGTTTTCCACTCAATGGCGAGCTCGATTTTATTTGAAAATGATTTTTATTTATTAAGAAAATGACTTGGAGTCGCCACTTATTTTTGTTTTATTTTTTTAAAGGGTAAACAAAATAAGAAAGAAAACCTTAAGTGTGACTCCTTATTTTGGAAAAGGTGGTCTGTGAAAAACTGGATCGAGTTCGGGGGTCAGGTTACTTATTGGGAAGGTACGGTACAGACCGTAGCACCCCTCTAAGTCCCTAAAGTCAGGTCTCTACTAATAAAATGAAGCAATCATGGCAATTGATGAGAGAATCAATGAATACTCAGAGTGATCATGCACATGTGAGAATCTAAACATGCATATAGAAATACCAGAAAATGAGTGGATGCGTACCTGGGCGACGAGCCACCAGGTGTTGAAAATACACTAGTTGCCTTCCCCCCCCCCCCCCCCCCCCCCCAACCTCCTCTCAAGCTAAACTATCATCCTCTGAAGCTCCCGGAATCTCCTCCCCCCGTCTGGCTTACTGTCCAAGAAAAGGATCTCTCCCCCTCAAAATATCTCACAACCCAGCATGAAAAGCACCCGTTCTCTGCCAACGAATTCTCTCTCTCCTCTGCTCCTCCTAACGACCTCAACTTTTTCCCGAATCTTCTTGACATGTGTCAACTTCTTGTTTGCTCCTTGATTCCACTACTTGACGCCATAGCAACCAAACGGGAAGCAATACGTGGCTACTCATAGTTGCGACACCTGGCAAAAAAAAAGTAACCTGCAGAAACAACAAAGAGAAAAAAATGAACCACACCTAAATGGGGGTCTACAAATATGCCCCTCTTCGGTAGAGCTCACGAGTGTAAGGAATATGAACGCTGGAATGAAAAGAAAGTGTGAATAGTGAGTGGAATGAAGTGAACTCTACCGAAGAACAAAAGAGACCCCCAAAAGGATGTTAGCGAAACACGAACTCACTCAGGCCAAGAAATGAATACAAAGGCTCTAATCCTAAAAGAAAATGATGTCCTGAAATGTCTCTGAAGCCACACTGAGGACTCAAGCTCCCTTTAAGACGTCTCCAAAAGTGACTCGAAAAACTAGATGAAATATGAGTAACGGTCAAACCACTCTGGAGAACGGAAAAGACTATGCCCAAAGGAGGTTGCCCTATGCGAACTACATGAGAATGCCAAGTGCAGGATGCCCCACAACATGATTGAAGTACGAGTCGTGAACTCAAATGACTATGTCATGTGCAGTGAAAAGAGGAATCTAGGAGAGCAATGATGAATAAACAATAAGCACAAGGTGACGAGGTGAGGAAAATGAGGGTGAATGCAAACCCATGAAGGCAATATATGCAATGCCAATGGATATGAATGTCAGGGACTATGACTCTGAATGATATGACTGAGGAGAAATGACTCTGAATGTTAGAAAAAGAAAAGAAAATGATGACTTGGAATGCCTAAATAGGTATGTACAACGGCTCTGAACGCCAAAACTGAGAAAAAGATGATAATGGCACTGAAGGCCGAACTAGGACAATGGCTCTGAATGTCAAGACTAAGAAAAGAAATAACCCAGGATGCATGAATGGATATGAAAAACGACTCTGAATGCCAAAATAAAGAAAAGAAATGAGCCAGAAGGTCTAAAAGAGTGTGCCCAATGGCTCTGAATGCTAGAATGGGGGAAAATGGTGATGGATCGAACAAAAGATAGACATGAGGACTCTAAGTGTCGAACTGAAAATGTGGCTCTGAATGCCGTAATGAAGATAAGTAATAGCTCTAAATGCCGAAATGGATGATGTAATGGCTCTGAATGTCGAACGAAGCAAAACATGGCTCTGAACGCCGGAATGAATGATGTAATGGCTTTGAATGCCGAATGAAGATGTGGCTCTAAACGCCGAGCGAAGATGTGGCTTTGAACACCAAATGAAACAAAACATGGCTCTAAACGCCAAATGAAACAAAACACGGCTCTGAACGCCGAAATGAAGATAAGTAATGGCTCTAAATGTTGACACAAATATGAGTAATGGCTCTGAACGCCAAACCGAAACAAACGACTTTGAACGCTGGAATGAAAATGTGGCTCTGAACGCTAAAACGAAGATAATATCTGTGAATGCCCTGCATAAACGATGGCTCTAAACGCTAAACTAAAACTGATAACTATGAACGTCAAGCTAAGAAAGATGACCCTGAGCGCCGTAAACGAGAAGACATGGTGGCTCTAAACGCCAAGCTGAAAAATAATGGTGGCTTTAAATGTCGAAACTGAAAAATGCGACTCTGAACGTCAAACTGAAAAACGATGATGACTCTGAATGTCGAAACTGAGAATGTGACTCTGAACGTCAAACTAAGAAATGATGATGGCTCTGAACGCCGAAACTGAGAATGCGACTCTAAACATCAAATTGAGAAGCGATGATGGCTTTGAACGCCAAAACTGAAAAATGTGACTCTAAACGTCAAACTGAAAACCGATGATGGCTTTGAACGCCGAAACTGAGAATGTGACTCTGAACGTTAAACTAAGAAGTGATGATGGGTCTGAACACCAAAATTGAGAATGTGACGAGGATGGCTCTGAACACAGATACTGAGAAGTGATGATGGCTCTGAATGCTGAAACTGAAAAATGCGACTCTGAATGTCAAATTGAAAATCGATGATGGCTTTGAATGCCAAAACTGAGAATGTGACTTTGAACGTAAAACTAAGAAGTGATGATGGCTCTGAACGCTGAAACTGAGAATATGACTCTGAACGTCAAACTGAGAAGCGATGATGGCTCTGAACGCCAAAACTGAAAAATGTGACTTTAAACGTCAAACTGAAAACTGATGATGGCTCTGAACGCCGAAACTGAGAAATAGTGATGGCTTTGAACGCCAAAACTGAGAATACAACGAGGATGGCTCTGAACGCAAATACTGAGAAGTGATGATGGCTCTGAACGCCGGAACTGAAAATGCGACTCTGAATGTCAAACTGAAAACACGATGATGGCTCTAAATGCTAAAACTGAGAAACGATGGTGGCTCTTAACACCAAAACTGGAGAAGTGGCTCTGAACGCCGAAACTGAGAATGCAACTCTAAATGTCAAACTGAAAATCGATGATGGCTTTGAACGCCGAAACTAAAAAACGACAATGATGGCTCTGAATGCTGAAACTGAGAAGTGATGGCTCTGAAAGCCGAAACTGAGAAATGATGGTGGCTCTAAACGCCAAAACTAGAGAAGTGGCTTTGAACACCGAACTAAAAGTGTGACATAATGACTCTGAATGTCGTAAACCGTGAATGAACGGTGGCTCTGAAAGCCAAACTATAAGGAAATGATGAGGGGGAAATATGCCCCAGTGTGGCATGTCATTGCAAATCTCAATCTGTTGGAAGGGTCTGAAAGAGACTCCACGAGTCTCGAAAGCTGCTCTACTAGCAAGTCAGGATGATCAGATCGACTGTGAACATAGTCTCACAACTCGCCCGACTAAATCACGAAGCCTGACGAGATGTCATGATGAGTCAAACACCTCTAACTCAAAATACTCTACTGGAGGAGTCCATCGTCATCTGAAACGGATAATTCGACAGAGTCTTAAGAGATAGTCCGCTAAAAGACATACCACCATCTCAACATAACAATCTGCTGAAGAGTCGTGGCTAGTAGGGCGATCAAAACCCGAACATTGTGCTACACTGAAAGCTCATCTCGACGAAAATCACAAGAACGGTGACCAGTAAAGCAAACAAATGTCCATCGGTCGAGTGATGAAAAGCTATAACAGATTTGTGAGAGAACAATCGCCTCCGCAGCTGAAGAAGGGAAATATGTCCCAGTATAATGTCAGACGTATCCGATCTGTCATGATAACTCGAGAATAACTCCATGGGGGGGATGTATAAAAGATCTAATATGTATCCCATTGAAATGATGATGTGGGAATCCAAGCACCTGAGATAACTCCGTCCAAGAATCACGACTATATCAGAGAGTATGAATCTGGCTGAATGACTCAAGAGAGACTCCTCAGAGTATTAGGACAAAAATGAAATCAAATCATCAACCTGACATGTATCTCATAACCGGGGATGATAATGCAACTCAGTGGGGAATCTACAAATCTCGACTGAAATGGGGAATATGCCCCAGTGTGGCATCAAAATGTGATGGGTCAAAAAATCGGATGAGCTCAAATCATCCATGTCTACAACTGAATCAGGCCCATAAATCAAAGAGGCGTCTCTCAGAAGGAAGCATGACGACATCTAAGTGTCGAAAAGTGCGGGTCTAACTGGATGGCTCCCGAGAGGCTCCACTAAGGAATCATCGTGAAGATAACAAATAGATCATCATCCCAGCGTACGTCTCGCAAATGGGGATAAGCGTGCAACTCCACCAAGATCTTTAAATCTCATCCAGAACGGAAATATGCCCTAATATGGCATCGAATGTATGATAGGTCGAAAATTGGGTGACATGGAATCATCTATCATCGAACACGTGACCTCCGTGAAGATCCGTAAATCTCATCCGAAATGGAAATATGTCCCCGTATGGCATCGGATGTATGACATGTTAGAAGAATAGGTGACATGAAATTATCTATCGTCGAACATGTGACCTCCGTGAAGATCCGTAAATCTCATCCGAAATGGAAATATGCCCTAGTATGGCATCAGATGTACGACAGGTCAGAAGAACAGGTGACATGAAATCATTTATTGTCGAACATGTGACCTCCGTGAAGACCCGTAAATCTCATCTGAAAAGGAAATATGCCCCAGTATGGTATCGGATGTGTGACAGGTCAGAAGAACAGGTGACATGAAATCATCTCTCATCAAACATATGATCCTGATAATCCAAATCTATGACAGAATCGGGTCAAAGCGTCCAAAAGGCATCTCATAGAGGTAATCATCATAAAAATGATGAATAGGTCATCGTCCGGTGCACATCTCACAAGTAAGAATGATCAGGTGACTTCATGAAGATCTGTAAACATCATCCGAAACGGAATATGCCCCAGTATGGCATCTGATGTACGACGTGTTAGAAAAACAAGCGACATCGAATCATCCCTCATCATACACGTGATCCCGGTAATCCAAACACGGCTGAAACGAATCTAAACATCAAAGAGGTGTCTCCCAGAAGAAGAAACATGACAATATCTAAATGTCAACCAAATCTCAAACACCTGTCCAAATAAAAGTCGTAGAAGACGATATCTGATCCCATGGCCTCAAGGTGGTCTGAAGACACGGGACGTAATGTAGGCTAGGGTGATAGGGTGATAGAAACGAAGGGAAACTAAGCTCAAATACCCAATGATCAAAACCCATACACCCTCATGTATGAAATGCAACAAGTATAGTAAATCCCGTGAGCCATGGACCCGAGGGTGCCTAATGTGAACACAATGTCAATGAGGAGACAAATGAAACAAATCAAACTGATAATGAAATGTATAATGATGATGCTAAGAGAGTATCAAACCCGAAAATGGGTCACTATAAGAAAAGAATAAAAGGCGGAATGAAAATGATGAATCAGAAGTGAAAACGAGAATGATGATGAAGCACAAAACACGAGAATGAGTGATGATCAGTTCAAATCAAATATGCAGGGAAGTCATGTCAATAACAAATGCAATGATGGAATGGACGATGACCTAGAGCTCCTAAGAGAATGTCACTCATCTCGCTCTCAAAATACACGACAAATATGAACACAAAGAATGAAGGGTCTCAAAAAGTTCACATACGAACTCTTGTCAACAAACATAATCAATCAAATGACCCTCGAACATCAAAATACACACTCAATGATAGAAAATAATACGCACATACGCCTTTTATTTATTTTTATTTTTTTACATACATACAAATATACATGCTCTGAACGCAAACTAAGAAACCCCAAAGATAAGGTCAAAAATGGATAAACATACTCTCAAATGTCAATGTAACATGAACTCTCTCTAATGATGTGACTTTCTCAAACTAAGGATCCCTGGATCAACGTCCATAGGATAGATAGTGGAAATGACATGACTACCCTCCATGTAATGAACTGAGGAGGATCACCACTCAGGTGGAAGAAGATGATATGAAACAGGCAACAAATATAATAGCAAAGATGAGATGAATAACATAATCAATGGGATGAGATGAGATGTAGCGATGCTGTGATAGGAAGAGATAATGAGAAGAATGCGCCTCTAGGTCCAAGGCTCATGAAACTCCCAAACAATGATGCATGCATACACTAAAGGGCCCCTAACCCGGTGTGAAAGTGTGAGCAATGCAACAAGAAAGAAAGGTTATAATGCACGTGTGAGGCTTAATGGGTTAGCAATGGTCTATATATATCAGAAAAAGAATTAGGGGATATAGCTAACCGAAATGATGGCCACCCATCCTACGACCATGGACTCAAACAAAGTACCTCTTTAGCTGATCCACATTGGTTGGCTCTAAGAACTGGTTTCCATCTAAATCCATCAACCATGCATGCCCTTTAGAGTCAACTCCCTGATGAAATAAGGTCTGCTCCAATTGGGTCTGGACTTCCCTCATCTTTGATCAAACCTCTGATGACTCTCAAGACTAGGTCATCGATTCGTAATGGTCTGGGCTTGACCCACTTTTTGAAAGCGCGGGCCATCTTCCTCTGATATGCACGAACATGGTCTATTGCTCTCAATCTCCTGTCATCTAGGAGATTGAGCTGATCAAATTGAGCCTGAGCCCAATCCGCCTCAGGAATCTATTGCTCTAACGCTACTCTCAATGAACCCATCTTGATCTCAACTGGTAGCATCGCCTCCATATCGTATACCAATGAATATGGTGTGGCCCCTGTAGAGGTACAAAAAGAATTCTGATATGCACACAATGCGAAAGGGAGCTTCTCTAACCAATCCCGAGAAGTCTCAACCATCCTCTGTAAAATCCTCTTAATATTCTTATTCATGGCCTTTACTACCCCATTCGTCTATGGCCTGTACGCAGACGACCTATGATGTCGGATGCCATATCTTTGTACTAAGGTGTCAACCTCTGCTCTGAAATGTACCCCTCTATTTGAAATCAACTCATGAGGGACTCCATAACAACAGATAATGTGTGATCTGATGCAACTAGCAACTCCAGCTGATGTCAATCTCACATATGAGGCGGCCTCCACCCATTTGGTGAAATAATCGATGGTGACCAGGATGAACTCATGACCACTGGAAGATTTTGGTGAAATCTTCCCGATGATGTCAATACTGATTACTACTCAAAAAGTGCTATTTGATAGCCTTCTAATTAATCCTTTTAAACACTTTTGAGTAGTAGTTAGTGCCTTTTAACCCAATTAGCATGTTAAGGCTCCTTTCAATCAATTATAATCAAATTGCCTTAAGTTTTGGTGTTTTGATAGCATTTTGACCACCAAAGCATCATGAGATTGAGGAGAGTGATATGGAATCCTTAGAAAGCTTTGGGAAGCTAAGAGGCATGAAGAATCACAGCCTTGAAGCTCTTATGCCATAAGCAAAGTGGAAATGCAAAAGGGGAAGCAAAGAGGATTCACCCATGGAACATTCTTGATGACAGTCACTGCGGCTAATTTTGGAGCCCTTCCCGAAGTCCATTTCCTGCATACAATATGTCATTTGAAAGCTTGGGAAGTCAACAATCCAATGCCTCAAACCGTGTGCAAATTGGATCTGAAATGAGGAAGCTATAGCCGTTGGAAGATAACTGCTCCAAGCTGAAGGAAGGAAGACTTCAGTAAAGTGCTGCGAAATCACCATTCTTGTTGCGGAATGGTTTCGCAGCCTTTTTGCACAGTGCTATGGAGTTCCCCTGAAGCTTCGCGCCATGATGGAAGCCAAACACTTCAAGTTGGAAGTCCACTTTGCAAAGGTGTTGAAGCAGCTGGCTGCTATGAAGGAATTTCGCAGCTCCTCTTGTGCACCTGCGAAATCTCGCAGACCTCATCTTTCGCCTGCGAAGTGGTCCTTAGTGCTTCC